>NC_056739.1:548902058-549169558 GCF_019279795.1 Protopterus annectens
GAGAGAAAGAGAGAAAGAAAGAAAGAAAGAAAGAAAGAAAGAAAGAGAGAAAGAGAGAGAGAGAAGAAAGAAAGAAAGAAAGAAAAAGAGAGAGAGAAGAAAGAAAGAAAGAAAGAAAAAAAGAAAAAAAAGGGGGCTGGAGGGTGGGAAACCAGGA
Organism: Protopterus annectens; assembly: GCF_019279795.1. NCBI lineage: Eukaryota > Metazoa > Chordata > Ceratodontiformes > Protopteridae > Protopterus > Protopterus annectens. Next base: position 548,902,216 of record NC_056739.1, read on the forward strand.
CTGCAACAGTGAATACACTCGAACAGCTATATTTATGGTAAGTGTACACAACTGTACTAAGCTCTTCGTGTTTCAATGTTGCAGTCATCACAGTTGGGTTGATTCCCACAGCTGAAGAATGGCTGGAGACAGTCAAGAGGAGTTGGGACTGGCTAGTATGCCCTGCAGGACTGCTGTTGCAAAACCCACCCTGGATTTGGAAAAGATAGGCAGGTGGTAATGTTTGGTGTTGGTGACGGTGTGAACAGAACTCCAGGTAGCAGCTTCCAGAAAGTCCCTGGTAGGGACTCCCCTGAGGAATGCTGTAGAGGAAGAGGTAGCCCTACTGGAATGCATTCGGACCCCCTGAGGAGTTGGTTTCCCATGGTGTTTGTAGCAGAAATGGATACAGTGCGCTATCCATTTGGAAATTGTTTGTTTTGAAATGGCCTTACTCTGCCCCTGGTGCAAAACTGACTAGTAACCGGTCAGATTTTCTGAAGGTCTTAGTCCTATCAAGGTAGAATCTGAGCCGTCTGTGCACATCTAAGGAGTGCAGGATCCTTTCCCCTTTATTCTGAGGATTAGGGAAGAAGGTTGGCAAATTGATAGATTGGTTTAGAGCTACACTGGACACCACTTTAGGCACAAAGGAAGGGTTAGTCCTGTGGGAAACCCTGTCAGCATGAAAAATAATGAAAGGTTCCACAGCCATAAGTGCTTGTAACTCAAGGACACTCTTCTATCTGAAGTGATGGCCAGAAGCAAGGCTGTTTTCCAAGAGAGGAATTTTAACTCTGTTGACACTGCAGGCTCAAAGGGAGCTAGCGTGAGCTTTTCCAGTACAAAGTTAATGTCCCAAGCAGGGGTGGGGGCTCTCCTTGGTGGCCTTAAGTGGTTTGCCCCTCTCAAGAACTGTTTGATGAGAGGGTGCGAGAAGAGAGGGGGCCCAGTGTTGTAATGAGCCGAGATGGCAGATGCATGGATCTTAATGGAAGAAAAGGATAGGCCTTTGTATAGTAGATCTGCTAGGTAATCCAGGATTAGAGCTAAGGAGGGCAGGGCTGTGTCCTCTCCTTTAGACTGACTCCAGAAACAATACCTTTTCCACTTAGCATAGGATTCCCTTGTACTGGGTCTTCTGGCTTCAAGAATGATATCCAGCACCTGCTTGCTTAGGCTGGTCACTGGTAGAGAATTCAAGGAATAAGCCAGGCTGCAAGATTTAGGGTTTGCAGCTGCGGATGCAAGATCTGTCCCTCCAGCTGAGTGAGGAGGGTTGGGATCTGGGGTAGGTGCCATGGTGGCACCAGTGACAGGCTGCACAGTAGTGGGTACCAGTGCTGGCGTGGCCAGTCCAGGGCAATTGGGATTGCCCTTGGTCTGTCCTGTCTTATCTTGAGTAATATTCTTGTGAAAAGAGGCTGAGGGGAAAATGCATGGATTGAGAGACTTACCCACTGGAAAGATAGGGCATCCACTTTCTAGGCCCTGCTCTGAGGTGTCCTGATGCAGAATTTGCTGAGCTGGTGATTGTAGGGGGAGGCAAAAAGATCCACCTCCAGGGTCCCCCATTTCTGGGTTAGAAGGCTGAAAGTGCTGGGGCCTAATTGCCACTCGTGGGTCTAGGAGATTTCTGCTTAAATAGTCTGCCAGAGAGTCTTATTTGCCTGGCAGGAATTGAGCTTGCAGATGAATATGCATGTCCGAGGCAGTGTTCCACAGGGACATGGCTAGCCTGCAAAGAGGGTAAGAGTGGGTTCCCCCCAGCTTGTTGATGTACATAACTGTGGTGTTGTCTGTCTTTATTAGCAGGGGTCCTGGTGAGAGTAGGGATCTGAAATCTGTCAGAGCATGCTGAACAGCTAGCATCGCTTTTTGGTTGATGTGCAGCTGAATTTGACTTGGGCTCCAGTGACCCTGAATGCACTTGACATCCAGATGTGCCCCCCAGGCATAGTCTGATGAGTCTGTGGTTAGGGTCTGGGTGGTGTGGGGTGTAAGGGGAAGTCCCTTGTTGTGGTTGCACGCTGCTGCCCACCAAAGAGGTATGACTGTTTCCAGGTCCTGAGAATGTTGGCACAAAAGACTTAAGGACCACTGCAGTTTCCTCATATGCAGTCTGGCATCTGAACCCTAGAGCCCGCAGGATTTTCCCTGTGGAAAACTGGGTTCTGGTGGCCATTTGAGCGAAGTGGTCTGTTAGACAGGCTTGCTTTTCTGAAGTAAGGTATGCCATCTGGGATGCTGTGTCCAAGCTTGCTCCCAGGAATACAATCTTTTGACTGGGGACTAATTTTAATTTCTTTTCGTTGATAGTGTACCCCAGGGAGAATAGAAGGTCCTTTACAAATGTCAGGTGCTGTAACAGCTTTTCCTGACTGTCTGCCTGAATCAGGCAATCGTCCAAGTAAGGGTAAATTAGAATTTTTCTCTGTCTGCAACAGGCAATGGCTGGAGCCAGGCATTTTGTGAAGACTCTGGGAGCAGTGGATAAGCCAAAGGGAAGTGCAGAAAACTGATAATGCATAGATCCTGCCATGAAACGTAGGTATTTCCTGCATGAGTCCCTGACAGGGATGTGCAGATAGGCTTCTTTTAGGTCTAGGATGGCTAACAAGGCATCTTTGGTCAACATAGGAAGAAGCTGCTGTAGGGTGAGCATTTTGAATTTTGGTACCACCAGGAAGGTAATTAGAATTGAGAAATCTGATTGGGAGCCAAGTGCCCTCTTTTTTGGGTACCAGGAAAAGTCTGGAATAAAACCCTTGACCTATCTGTTCTGCAAGAAAAGGGTGAATAGCCCTTATGGAGAGCATGGACTGAACTTGGTTTTGTGCCTCTGCCCACTGGTTTGGAGGAAGATCTGGGAACCCCTTTGGGGTTGGCAGTGAGTGGAAATAAAATGTGTACCCCTGGGATACAATGTTGAGGACTCATCGGTCTTTGGTGATGGAGGTCCAGTTTTTTGCATGATGGGCAAGTTTTCCTCCAAGGGATACAGGTGAGGAGTGGAGTTGAGAAGTCACTGTGAATTCTTTCCGTACGGGAGTGGCTTAGCACACCCTGTTTTAAAAGAGGAGGTACTCCATTGCTTAGATCTCTGCATACCCTGAGAATGTAATGTGGGGGGTCCGTTTCCCCTGGGTCTAGGTTGAGATGGCCTTGAAGGGGCTGGAAAGGACTAATGTTTCGAGGGGCAATGCCTACTGAATCTTGGGGACTGCACTTGCAAAATATCTTTGACTGTCTGCATAGACAGCCTTTTCTTCCATCTTTTTTAGAACCTCTTCTGCTTTGGTGCCAAACAGATTGTCCTTGTTCAAAGGAGTGTCTAGTAATTTTGATTTGACATGGTCTGGCAAGTCTGCTCCTTAAGCCACATATGCCTTCTCAGTACAGAACCAGTGACTGCTGCCCTGCAAGATGCTTCTGGGGCATCAAAGCCACATTGCAAAGTATGCTTGCTGACTTGGCTTGCAGAATGCATACGCTCCAGTAATTCTTTATTTTCTGCAGTCTGTAAATGTAGATAATTGTTGTTTAATAAGCTCCACAATAGGTTGCTGGCATTTTGGCACGTGAAACTGGCAATTCAGTGCCCTAATGGCGAGAGTTGCAGAGGTGTATACTTTTTTACCCAATCTGTCTAAAGCTTGGGAATCATCCCTGTCTGAAGAGGTGGGATTCTTGGCTGTGGTTGCTTTTATACCTCTAGGCCCCTGGGAAATTACCTCTGGGTCAGCAGTAGGATTTTTGAAAAGGAATTTGTGAGAGTCAGGGACTCTATAGTACCCAGTCTGGTTTCCTTGGAGCAGGGGGCAAAGTATCAGGAGTTAGACTGGATTCCATGAAGACAGGAGTCTCTTTCGGGACAGAGGATAACCCTGGCATTTCCAATGGAAATGCTCTCTTAAAGTATGTAGGGTTTCACCAAAAGAAAAATCCTCTGGAGGGGAAGCAGAGAGAATGTAGTCCTCTGCATCAGAATCCTCATACGCAGATAAAGGCATGTCTTCATATTCAGAAACCTCAGAGTCGGACTCTTGGTCTGTTAAAGCTGCTGGGGACAGGTCTCTTTCTCTTAGCAGGAGAAGGCTGGCTTCCCCTAATCAGCATAATCAGGTCTTCTTCAATTTTAAGCATTTGATGTTGTGGAAAGGAAGCAGGTGATTTGAGTTTGGGTCGTCGTTTTTTTAGGTGTAGCTCGTACTCTTGGCCTTAGAAACTCGGTAGTTTTAGACGGCACTGAAGACAGGAAAGAAGTCATAGATTTGTGTTGAGTAACGGTAATGCAAAGAACTTCCTTGGAAGCCGGTGCCTGCACAGCGGTTCTGGACCCATCCAAGGTAGAGATATCCGCAAGTTCCGTAGTCAAAGAAGAGTCTCATGGCATACTGGACTCCGAATGGGTCTTTGTAGCGGCCTGCAAATCCATCAAAGCGGGCATTAGGGGCTGTGAAAGTGCCTGAGTACTGTCGAACTGACGACTAGCTTAATGGAAGCATCGTTAGCAGTTTTGGACCTGTGCGGTCTGTCTTTATCCTTATGTTTTTTCCGGAAGATCGGTAGTCAGATGGCTTACCGATGCCATTTCAGAATACGGAGATCGAGAGCAAAAGTATTTAGCGATAATAAAGGGCCAGACGACAAATAGTTCGGGCGTTGAACAAAGCACAAAACCGACAGCGAGGTACATCGTGGTCCGGGCCTAAACAGGTGACGCAGTAAGAATGGAAGTCTCGGTGTGGTATTTGTTTTCCACAGGTGAGACAATTGTTAACTTTTTATGACATCGGTTAGAGCAAGAAAAAAAGGATCCCAATGGGGTGTTTTGCTTTAGAAGACTTCAACTTCAGTTCGGAAACGAAAACTCAGGTAGTGGCCGACCGGCACTCATGCAAACTGTTTCTGCTTCGGGCTCCTTGGCAAGAAAGACTGATGTAATGGTGTTGGCTGCCTGTTTTTATACGCCTGATGTCAGTCTTGAATTGACAGCAACTGACGCAGAAATACTAAGTCTCTGGTATTCAGGCCGACTGAGGGCTACCTGCAGGCAGATAACCCAACTGTGATGACTGCAGCAGTGAAACACGAAGAACATCTGGAGAAACCACATGTCCGTGTCAGGCTTCCTGGAAGGGTGAGTGACCAGATCTGGAACAGGATCCGGAAGCCATGGTGGCTTCAGAAGATAAGGCTTCACAACAAGAAGCCAAATTTGTCAGGGCCAGAAGTGGGCTACGAGGATGACAGTGGTCTTGTGCCTTACTGTCTTCTGGATGGAGAGGGGATATGCATAAAGGAGCCCTGGTGGCCACTGCTGAGACACAGCATCTCTGGGTGATTGACTCGGGGGGGGTCAAGGAAAAAATAAAAACTGCTGCATTTGGCATTCTAGTGAGAGACAAAAAAATTGCAGTAGGGAGTAACCCCAATAAAGAAGGAACCGTCTGGCTATAGTCAAACTCTGGGACCATTTTTGATGTGTAAGTGAAGACATGCTGAGCATGTCTGCTAGACAACTGGCAACTACAAGTCCTCCCTCATTGTTTCTTTTATAGGCAATGCTGACCTGGCAAACCTTCTCACATAGCAAACCACCCCAATGGAATCTAAAGGTGCTACTGCTTAATGCTAAGAGCCTAAGCAAGAAACTTTACTTCCTACAGCCTCTCCTCATCATGGAAAATGTGGGCATCTGTGCAGTTACCCGAGACATGATTTTAAAGCCAAGGACATCACCCCGGCAGTGCAGGCGTGCAATGCCTTCCACACATTTAGGCCAGCTACTACAATGGCAAGGACAAAAGCTGGAGATCTCAATCGATATCTAACAAGCACCCTTCAATACTAGTCACACTGGATGGCACTCGAGCTTCTCCATGTCCAGACTTCCAAATGCAAAGTCCCATATCATATCCTTGCAAACTAGAGGTCACCCTCTAGGACTCATAAAACCCATAAAGTACAGTTGTGTACACTTACCATAAATGTAGATGTTAGAGTGTATTCACTGTTGCAGTCATCACATTTGGGTTATCTGCCTGCAGGGAGCCCTCAGCCGGCCTAAATACCAGAGTCTTGGATTCCTGCGTCAGATGCTGTCTCTTCTTCCATGAGGTCATGTCGTCAGGGGTATAAAACATGCAGCCAATGCCGTTGCATCAGTTTTTCTTGCCCCAGATGTCAGGTGCCCCCACAATGGGAAGCAATTACATGTTATGGTACACCTCCATCAAAAAGCAAATATGCCAGAAAGCTTAAATACACCAAACAAGAAGGAAAGGTGGAGCCAAGAGAGTCAGGGGGCTGGAGGGAGGGTAACCAGGACTGCAACACTGAATACACTCGAACATCTACATTTATGGTAAGTGTATACAACTGTACTATGTTCTTCGTGTTTCACTGCTGCAGTCATCACATTTGGGTTGATTCCCAAAGCTAAGAAGGGGGGAGGAGGAAGTTACAGAGCATTAGGGCCAGCTATTAAGCTCTGCAAGACTTCAGTGGCAAAACCAGCTCTGGATTTAGAAAAAATAGGTATGTGGTAATGCTTGGTGAAGGTATGTACAGAGCTCCAGGTAGCAGCTTCTAGGATGTCCCTGGTAGGGGCTCTTCTGAGAAAGGCTGCAGAGGTAGATGCAGCCCTGATGGGAATGTGATCTTACCCCCTGTGGAGTAGGTTTTTCATGGTGCTTATAGCAGAAATGAATGCAATGGGCTATTCATTTAGAAATGGTTTGCTCTGAAATGGCCTTCCCCCTCTGCCCCTGCAGCAAAGCCAACTAGCAGCTGTTCAGATTTTCTGAGAGGCTTAGTCCTGTCCAAATAGAATCTAAGGTGTCTGTGCACGTCCAAAGAGTGCAGTACTCATTCTCCGTTGTTTTGTGGATTCGGGAAAAAAGTAGGCAAATGAATGCACTGACTTAGGGCCACACTAGACACCACCTTGGGCATAAAAGAAGGATTGGTCCTGAGGGAAACCCTGTCTGCATGGAAGATAATGGAAGGGCTCCACTGCCATTAGGGCCTGTAATTCAGACACTCTTCTTGCTAAAGTGATGGCTAGAAGGAAGGTGGTTTTCCAAAAAAGGAATTTCAACTCTGCAGTTGCATCTGGCTCAAAAGGAGGGCGAGTGAGCTTTTCCAATACAAAGTTAAGGTCCCAGGTTGGAGTAGGGGGCTCTCCTGGGGGGGTCTTAAATTCTTGGCCCCTCTGAGGAATTGCTTTAGCAGGGGGTGAGAGAAGAGGGGTGGTTCAGTATTATAATGTGCTGAAATGGCAGAGGCATGAATTTTAATTGGCGAGAAGGATAGGCCCTTGTGGAGCATTTCTGTTAAGTACTGAAGTATATGAGGTAAGCTGAGCACCGTTGTGCCCATCCCCTGAGTCTGGCTACAGGAACAGTATCTCTCTTCCACTTTTCAGCATAGGATTTCCTAGTACTAGGCCTCCTTGCCTCCAGAATGACATCTAGCACCTGCTTACTGAGGGATGCTATTGGAGAGCTCAAGGAATTAGCCAGGCTGCAAGGTTCAGGCTTTGAAGCTGAGGGTGCAGAATCTGGCCCGCCTGCTCGGACAGTAGGGAAGGGGTCTGAGGCAGGTGCCATGGTTCCAGCAGTGTCATACTGCGCAGAAGGGGGTACCAGTGCTGGTGTGGCCAGTCTAGTGCAATCAGTATTGTCCTTGGCTTGTCCTGCTTGATCTTTAGCAGAACCTTCGAGTGGAGAGGCAGAGGGGGAAAGGCATAAACCGAGAGGGTTTCCCAGGTAAAGGACAGGGCATCCAATCTCCAAGCTTGACTGTGGGAAGTCCTTGGGCAGAATTTGTCCAATTGGTAGTTCTGAGGGGAGACAAACAGGTCTATCTCTGTGGAGTCCCCCATTTGTTCCTCAAGAGTTTGAATATCTTTGGTTCCAGTTTCCATTTGTGTGGGGCCATGAGATTTCTGCTTAGGTCTGCCAGAGAATTTAGCTTGCCTGGCAGGAATTGAGCATGTAGGTGCACTTGGTAGCTCAAGGCTGTGTTCCACAGAGCTATGGCTAGTCTGCAGAGAGGATACGAGTGGGTTCCCCCCTATTTATGTACCACATAACTGTGGTGTTGTCTGTCTTTACCAATAATTGTCCTGGAAGAATGTGGTCTTTGAAGGCTGTCAGGGAATTCTGTACAGCTAACATTTCTTTTTGGTTGACATGCAGGTGCATCTGTCTCAGGTTCCATTTGCCCTGAATGCACTGCCCTGCCAAGTGAGCCCCCCCCCATGCATAGTCTGATGCCTCTGTTGTTAGGGTTTGGGCAGCAGGGGGTAGAGTGAAAGGGAGCCCCTTGTTGTGGTAGCAGGCCTCTGCCTACCAAAGGAACCCTATCTTTATACAAGGAATGATATGAATCATTGATTCCAGGTCCTGAGAATGTTGACACCATAGACCTTTTAGATACCATTGTAGTTTCCTCATATGCAGTCTTGCATATGGAATTAGTAGAATGCAAGAGGCCATGAACCCCAGGGCTTCCAGAATTTTCCTTGCAGATAGCTGGGTCTTTGTGGCCAGTAGTTTGAAGCAGGTTGTCAAATAAACTTGTTTCCCTGGAGTGAGGAAAGCCATCTGGGAAACTGAGTTCAAGCTTGCTCCCAGGAATACAATCTGTTGCCAGGGTACTAGATGAGATTTCTTTTTGTTTATGGTGTACCCCAGTGAGGTTAGAAATTTCTTTACGAATGCCAGACGTTTTAATAGCAAGTCCCGACTTTCTGCCTGAATCAGACAATCGTCCAAGTATGGGTATATCTGAATATTTCTCTGTCTGCAAAATGCAATGGCTGGAAATAGACACTTTGTGAATACCCTGGGTGCAGTAGATAAGCCAAAGGGAAGTGCAGAGAACTGATAGTGCATGGAGCCTGCCCTGAAGCGTAGGTATTTCCTGCAAGATTCCCTTATTGGAATGTGCAGGTAAGCTTCCTTTAAGTCTAAGGTTGCCAACCAGACATCTTTGCCTAGCATAGGAAGCAGCTGCTGAAGTGTTAGCATTCTGAATTTTGAGATTACCAAAAAGGTGTTTAGAATAGAGAGGTCCAGGATAGGATGCCAAGAGCTGTCTTTTCTGGGTACCAGGAAAAGTCTTGAGTAAAAACCTTGTCCCCTTTCTTCTGCTGGGACAGGATGAATAGCCCTAATACTTAGAAGAGAGAGAACATGCTGTAGAGCCTCTGCCCACTGATATGGGTGTAAGTCTGGCCAACTGTTTGGGGTTAGTAGGGTGTGGAAGTGGAATCTGTATCCTTTGGAAACTATATTCAAAACCCATTTGTCCTGGGTAATGAGTTCCCAGTTTTTTGCAAGCAGGGCGAGCTTTCCTCCTAAGGGAGCAGGTAGTTGAGCAGGGCTTAGAAGGGTTAAGGTTAAGTCATTGTGTCTTACTACTCCCTACTTTGGAAGTGAGAGCTCCCCACTGCTTAGGCCTGTACGTAGCCTGAGACTGTAACCTAGGTGGTCTGCTGTTCCTGGGTTTGGACTGAGAAGGCCTAGAAGGGGCTGGAAAGGACCAATTTTTTGAAGGCCAATGCCTACTAAATCTGGGAGGCTGTACTTGCAGGAAATCTTTACCAGTTTGCATATATTTAGCTTTTTTCACCATCTTTGTGAGGACTTCTTCTGCTCTGTTGCCAAACAGGCAGTCTTGGTTTAAGGGAGCATCCAGTAATTTAGCTTTAACATGATCTGGCAAGTTTTGCTCCTTAAGCTAAGCATGCCTTCTAAGTATAGACCCAGTGACAGCAGCCCTGCAAGATGCTTCTAGAGAGTCAAAACCACACTGCAAAGTATGTTTACCAACTTGTTCTGCAGAATGCATTAAATCCTGTAATTTTGTGTTCAGCACAGTCAGGAATCAACATCATTTTCTGTTTAAGCAGTCCCATAACATGCTGCTGGTACTTTAACATATGAAACTGGCAATTTAAAGCCCCAACGGCCAAAGTAGCAGAAGTATATACCTTCTTACCCCATCTGTCCAAGGCTCTAGAATCTCTATCAGAAGGGGTTGGGTTTTTGGCAGCAGTAGCGTTAATGCCCTTTGGTCCTTGGGAAATGGTCTCTGGGTCCGCAGTAGGATTCTTGAAAAGGAACTTGTAAGAGTCAGGTACTCTGCAATACTTGTCAGGTTTTCTGGGAGCTGGAGGAAAAGTGTCTGGGGAAATGCTAGATTCCAAGTAAGCATCATCTACAATGCCCAGAACAGGAGAGATAGCTAAAGGCCTGTGTTGAAGGAGGAGTAAGAATTCCCTAAGCCTATTTTTGGAGTCAGAGTAATCCTGGCTTTCCCAGCGGAAATGCTACCTAAGAGTGTGCAAGGTTTCACCAAAAGAAAAATCTTCTGGAGGGGAAGCAGAGGGAATGGAATCCTCTGCATCAGAATCCTCATATGTAGATAAGGGGAAATCCTGGTAATCAGAAGAAACAAACATATCAGTTTCCTGACCAGTCTCTTAGAGGGGGAAAGCTGGCTTCCTCTAATTAAGGTAATAAGGTCTTCAGCCATTCTAAGCATTTGTTTTTTAGGCATATGGGCCTGAGCATGCGGTTTGGACGCTGGTTTTCTAGGCGTGGGTCGAGTTTTAGGCCTGGATGAAGAAGATGGCATTGGTTTAAAATGCAAGTCTGTAGGCCTGAATACACCCTCAGAAGCCAGTGCCTGCACAACGGCTCCGGACCCATCCAAGGTAGAGACATCCGCAGGTTCCATAGTTGAAGAAGCATTTTGCGGCATACCGGACTCCAAATGGGTCTCAGTAGAGGCCTACGAATCTGAGGTAGGAGGTAGCAGGTAGCAGGGGCTGCGAAAGCACCTCACTGAGTACCGGCAGACTGGCGACTAGCTTAATGGAAGCGCTGTCGACAGTTTTGGACCTATGCGGTCTGTCTCTGTCTTTATCCTTACATTTTTTCGGAATATCAGCAGTCGGATGGCTTACCGAAGCCATTTCTGGATAGTTATACACAGTACCAAAATAATTTGCTGCAAATATAGCCCGACGACGAATAGTTCGGGGGTTGAACAAGGCACAAAACCGACAGCAAGGGACAACGCGGTCTGGGCCTAAGCAAGGTATTTGCTTTCCACAGGCAAGACAATTGTTAACTTTTACTGACATCGGTTAACAGCAAGAAAAATGAATCCCCAACAGGGTACTTAGCTTTTTTGAAGACTTTGGTTCTGAAACTCAAAAACAAAAATTACAGGAGTCGGCTGACCAGCACTTACGAACTGCTTCTGTTTCAGGCACCGCGCGGCAAGAAAGATTGATGTAATGGCATTGGCTGCATGTTTTATACCCCTGACAACCTGACGTCATGGAAAAAGTAACAGCATCCAACGCAGGAATCCAAGACCCTGGTATTCAGGCTGGCTGAGGGCTACCTGCAGGCAGATAAACCAAATGTGATGACTACAACAGTGAAACACGAAGAACCTCTCGGACATGCTGGAGGCTCTCGCCATTCAAGACAATACCACATTCATGGGAAACCATCTATTTCACTATCAACTGGGATACTTCAAACTTATATACAGGCTTAGGGATTCCTTGACTTGGTAAACACAAGCATCCTGGAACAAACAGTCCACATGCCCACTAGGAGTGCAAACATACTTAACCTGGTATTGACAAACATGGGAGGATGCTGTACCCCCACACCAGTGTAGTGTTCTCTCTGGTACGGTCAGATCCCAAAGCAAAGCAGTCTCCTTTTTAATAAAAATAAATTTTGTGACACCGGCTAACCTTGTAACATTTAGGAAGTATTTTAAAGCAAACTTCTTAATATTAAGTGATAACCCATCAAAATTTAAATTCCCCTAAGCCCTGAGAACATAGCTGCCGATTTGGAATTGTTCACAGAAATCATGTACAATCATGTCAAGAAATAGACAGACAGCTGTGTCTACCAGACACAAGCCCAGAACTAACACAAAAAACAAACCACCTTTGTGGTATCAAAAAAGTTTCTACAACAAAAGGGGGAAAAAAAAGTCATAGCCGAGATTAGGGAGCGTCAAACCCAGCATGATAAAAACACTCGCCTCAATCTAACAACCAGAACACAAGGCAAATTAAGTCTGCCAAAGCTAAGTTTCAGGTAAAATTAGACTTCCACGCAAAGGAGAACAAAAAGGATTTCTTTAACTATATCTTCAAAGGCAGCTCACAGCAGTATGCAGAATGGATTGTAAATGGAACCACCTACACAGGGCCAGAAGAAATAGCAAATCTTCTGGCTAACAAATTCAGCTCCAATTTCACTCCCAGTCCCCCCATTCACCCCCTAGGAAATATCAAACATAACCCCTCCCCTCAACAATCACTAGGAAGCAGGTCCCTGATGCACTCTCCAATGCCAAAAACACTGCAATGATGGGCCCTGATAATATCCCAGGATGCCTCTTTAATAGTCTGAAATATGACCTATTGGGACTACTGTAGTCCCTGTCCAACCATAGCATCCAGACAGCTGTGTGCCATGTAAACAGAGACCTGTAGCAGCCATCCCTCTACAAAAAAGAGTGGCAAATCAGTGGACCTCCGTAACTACAGACCCACATACCGGACTACTCTCATATGCAAAGCCATGGAAACAGTTATGGAAATGAGTAAGAAGAATACACATAACCTACAAACACTGGATCCAACTCAGTTTTGTTTCACCAAGGGCATATCACTCCTACTCAACCTGATGGATGACTCTGATAGGGTCACCAAGGCAACAGATGAGGGCAAACCAGTGCATACTGCCTATCCTGACCTGGCTGCAGCATTTGGTATAATACCTCACTTGGGCATTGTAATAAATTCACAGACATAGGCGTAAACCCCTATGTTCCATGTTGGATAGCCAGCTGGTTCTCAGAGAGGAACCAGGACGTTAGGATAGAAGACCACCTCCACAAAGAGGCCAGTCAGTAATGGAGTCCCTCAGGGCTCTGAACTGGGTCTGATCCTTTAACATTAAGGCTAATGTTAAAGGCAGACATCCGTCTGACCAAATTTGCAGAGGACTGCAAAGTAGGAGCAGTCACAGAATCCTCACCAACACACTAACATTTTACAGGAAATACAAACACAGACAAATGACAGTTTCCAAAGCCAAAAATGCGAGGTGGTGCACTTAGCTGCTAAGATTTGTGTCCGTTCATAAAGGTGGCAAATGACCACTGAAGCAGCTTAGTGCATTGGTGCATTACAGAAGGAGAAAATGTTTGTTGTTGCTCAGGGCTACAGCACTGACTGGATCGAACACGCAGCTCCAAAGACTAGTATGTTGGATCTGTCGGAATAAATGAATAGGACCCTTAATTACTTAAATATCTTGCGATATTTTCCTTTCTTTCTCAAATTGCTGTTAAAATCTACCACCATCACAGAATAAAATGATGTTGTTCAAACATCTTTTGCCGTCAGTCATACTGGCGTATGCCCTTACATATCTTTCCCTTTTCCTTATTTCATGTACTGCTACTTTTATCATATCCAGTATCTTTACTTCTTCACTTAAAAAAATTCCTTTTTCTGAACACACGCATCCTATTCGATCACATCATATTTTTACCTTACACTGTCTCAGTTCTTTTCTTTTTACACATATCTCATATTTAACAGACATATAACCACCACACTTGTGTTTTTACACAGCTCAGTCTCTCCCATAATTCTAATATTTCAAATGCTGATATTCCTAAATCACCCACTTCCTTTTCTGCACTTTAAATTTCCATTTTTTTACTTCACCATACCTTCCCTCCAATTAAATCATCATTTTCTCCTTCTCTGGTCTCAAATTCTTCAACTTCCCCTTCATTTCCCTAGTTTTGCATATGTTATTTGCACTGTAATAATTTCTTTATAAAACATTTCCTATCTCATTCCCACCATCCTACTCTATATTAGTTACATTTTCTTCTATTATCCCCATAATCCTTTTTTTCCCACCAATATCTTCAGTTGTATATTACCATTGTAATGCCTGTCTTACGAAATGTTATTCATCTAACCTTCCTTTCTGTAGTATAAAACAGTCAAATCAAAGGTTCAAATTTAGTGCACTTTAACACTTAGGCCTAAAATGTCTTTGTGTTATGTCCCCTTTCCCCACACTGACCATCTCTTCTTGTACTGCCTATCTTGACCAGCCCCCCCAAAAAAAAATCTGTTCCGTTTCCCATACACCACTAACATTTGGAATATGCTGCATTTTTTGCACAGCGTCACCTATACATTCCAACCCCCCGCTATCCATACTTTTTTTTTTTTTACCCTCGTACATCTCATTACTAACAGACAAAAAAGCCTTTAGCTGAAGTTTCTCTATGTCCAGTAGGGTTAATCATAGTCCGCAGTTCTGAAAAAACACAATCATTCCACAGTGCCAATGAGCTCGCTCTTCACTTTTTTTCATAAAATTTCTCAAGTAAAGTAAAAGGTTCAAAAGTAACTTTGAAAAAATCTTCTGTTTGTAAGTGCAATAATACTCATGTCTTGTATTTTTATGGACATATTTTACCTTAGAAGTTCAATGGCACACTTGGTAATAATGTCACTGTCATTTTTTTGAGTCTTACCACCAGCCCTCTCTTAATGGTGCCGATATCCTTACAACAGTCCATCATCTTTGATCACAGCATCTTTCATGCTTTGGATTACCATTTCTGCCTATGAAAGACCTTTCTGAATAATCAAGAGGCCACCCTTTTGCAGGGGTACGCTTTTAAAAACAGCTACTACCCTTGCCAAACATGCCCATAAACTACTGTCAATCCCCACCAGTAATCCTGATTCATCTGGTAGCACCTGTGTTTCCTTTCTCAGTATGCACTACTCCATAGTACTCCAACGTACTACACAAATGCATCTCCAACTCTGTAACAATTTCCTCTCTCATAGAATCTCTGTGATAATTCAGTATTCTGTATCACTCCACTCTTAACTGTCTGCTTTCATTCTCCATCTTTTAAAACTTTAACCTGGGCAGCAGCCCTCTGGTGTCACTTAGTGGCCAAAAAGATTCGGGAAAGTTCCATGGTGCCCTAGACAAATTTCACCTAGTCAGTATGAATATCAACTCTGGTTTCTCTGAAAAGAGACCATTAGCCTACTGATACTAACCCAGTAAACAAAGTGTGAATATATTAATCACTTCATAGTCGCTATTTTAAAGGACCAGAAAAGGTTTCCTAACTGAATACAGTTCAAAGGTAAATACTAGGCAATCAGTCTGCAGACCATTACAAGCCTAGCAATTAACTCATATTCGAACATTCTTCTCAATTTATAAGAGATGGGGGGAGGTTTGAAGATGGCACATCCTATTATCTAGGTTCATCACGAAGGTGGCAAGGGTGCTACCCTGCATGATATTTACAAGTATTCCTGACAATTTCATATTGGGTGTTTGCATGTACTTTGGTACGCTTCCAGACAGATCCACAGGTATCTGCTGACGTACCCAGTGAGCTTCCCTGATCGGGTGCCCTTCTTCTCAACTCTAAGCTAATGAGTAACCAAAGTCCTCGGATTCAAAACTCTGGAACACACCAAAAAATGTTCTAAATAATTGTAGCAAATCACTGAATGTAATGTAAAACTTGGTACTAATATAGTAAGTGGCTTGCTACATTACCAATGCCACATATCAAGTGATGAAAGAAGCAATGGTGTTTGACTGCAAATGAGATGCGGGCTTTCTGAAAGCTGGTACTGCACAACCACTTGACTTGACATAGGACGATGTTGCTCCTTTAAGCCCACCCTAACTATGCTTCTGCTTCCATATGAAAAGACCAGGTTTTGACCACTAATGGTGTCAAATTTCCTACACGTGAAAGCTTACTGAGATATTTTGCTAGTATCCAGTCCAAAATTCTCCCTCTCTCTTCCACTAACATTATTTATTTTTTGTGGTCATTAGTCCTAGCGGTGTTGTTCCATATACATTGATAAGGTGAAATGTTTTGTGAATAAATTGGGTTGGTTACAATTAGGGTTACTTAGGACTATCATTTAAAAGCTATATATCTGTAGTTATCAAGCACATGTCTTCAGAATCAGACCCATCTGCAATAGCAGATATATACAGTACTGCTATACACGTTACATTTATGTGAATTACTTTTAAGTGTAGCTACAAGGATTTCAGTGAGTAATGAGGTTTGCTATTTGTATGGGGTGCACAAGGTTAAAAGCTTCTGAATATAATGGTTATATCACTGGCTCATTATGGATGACAATGTAGCCAGGAGACAGTACATCTTCATCTTCTGTGTACGATTCAAGACAAGTATATGTTACTACAGTTATGTCAGAGGTGTAGAGAGACATCCAGCGATGCAGGTCTGTTGCTTTTATTCCATATTCCATGGGCATTTAAATGACATGTTTTACCATTGTATTCCCCTTCCTATGCTCATTTATTTGACATTTTACTCCAGTAGTGCTGGCCCAGAAAGGTACATTATTTTATTTTTATTGCTCAAGACAGTTTTATGTACTGTAGGTCCTGGACTACAGTGAATGTCCTCACATTTTACAAGCAATTTATGCATAGATGTCTTCTGGTGGTTAACCTTTTGCTAGAATGTAAAGCTATTTCTGGTTTGTTTCATTTTATGGTTTGTTTTGTTGGTAGATACAGTGGATATAGAAAGCCCTGTTAAAATGCCAGGTTTTTGTGATATAAAAAATGAGACCACAATAAATCATTTCAAATCTTTCCAACCTTTAATGTAACCTACAACCTGTACAATTCAAATGAAAAACAAACATCTGTTAGGGGAAAAAATATAAAAAATAAAAAAACAATAAGCTGGTTACATAAATGTGCACACCCTTAAACTAATACTAATAGTTTGTTGAAGCACCTTTTGATTTACAAAAGTTTGTTGGGGTTTCACAACCTGTGTTTTGGTTCTTCGTATTTTTCCACATCACTGAAACTAATTTGGAGGCATTTTTACCTTAGTGGATATACTTTTTGGGGATATGTTTGATGCCAGCTTTTTATTTGTAATGGAATCCTTTAAGAATGAACTACATCTGTGCTTACTGCTAAAAGAATCTCCGCTGTGAAGGTGAAAGATGTACTTCAAAACATGAATACAGTTCTTTACCAGGAAAAGACATCAAATACTATAACAGTTAAGGGTATGGAGCACTGCTTACTTTAATGAACACATTTCTACAACAGATGAAAATCTGCTCCACTTTTGATAACACTTTTAGGCAGTTGTTCTTTTTGCCTCTGCCGAAATAGACAAGATCTCTTAAGAAATAGACAAGATCTCTTAAGAGATAAATCTCATGGTATAGAAAAAAACCCTTGTGATCATTCTTAATATCATAACCCACACATAAGAGTATCTAACAAGAATCAATTAGTTCCTGATCTTGGACCTTACCTAAAGATTCTGATGATGGGGTGTCTGGGCTTCCTCCTTTACTTTTGCCACAGCATTTATAAATGACACGAATGTATTTGTTACAGACTGCATCCATGGTTTTCTGCTTAACTGGATACTTTGAACACAGCATCAATCTCACGTAAACGGGAAAGCCTGTCAAATTCCATACTGGCAAGGAATTCTTCCGGAAAGTAGTCCAGGGCTGGTAGAGGTCAGAGCATCAGCTCAACGTTGTACACTGAAAAGTGAAATTCTAACCAGACTGCCTAAAGCTGAAGTGTTAAAATCCTAACCACAGAATTCCAAAATCTAAGTGATGCACACAAATCTGACCCCCTCATTTTCTGCACATTCTAGTACAAAAACTTTCCAACTATTACAACAGAACACAAATTGTGTCGGTGGTACAAGCCACTGAACAAGCAATACTGCCTACAGTAACTGTAAGACTAACAAGTCGTTTCATGTCCATCCGGAAAGACTCCCACACGTTCTACCTTGATTACATCATTTAATGACACTGGGAGTTTGTGGATCAACCCTGAAAATGTGTATTGTACATATTGGGTCATAATTAGGATTTTAAAAAGAAAAAACTTTACAGTTTTGTACAAACTGCTGGTGAAACACAGCTATGAAATGCAGAACAGAACTATTTTAAAATGCAACAAGCAGCAAAAGTGAAAATCGGTACACGTAAACTAGAAATACAAGATTATTAATAATAATAAAAAAATGACGTGGTTTTTTTGCTACTTAGCCTCCCAGGAAGGTACAGCTTAAGTAAATAATCCGTCCAATTTACTTCACTGCCTAGCAACCTGATCAGTCAGCCTTCATCCTACACTAAAGGCAGACGTCATGTGTGTTGGAATGAAACTGATAAAGTTACAAGGAAATCCAACTGTGAATTACAAAAGCAACATTTTCTGAAGTAAGTGTACTATGGCAAAAAAGATCATTCAGGACCTCTCCATGGAGGCATAAAAAAGGAAGTAAGAGAAAAGTAAAACAATACATGTGGATGCTTTTTAAAATGCATAAGCCAAAATTAGTGTCTAAATGAAAAAGTGAACATGGAGAGTGAAGAGAAATTACTCTTTACACATTTCCTCAATGCACCACAACAATGTTCTTCAACGTAGCTTCTCTGACTTGTCACACAAGACGACCAAAGAGCATCAAAACATTCATATCATTAACTCTTCTAATTAAAAGGTCTGCCAGCAAATATGTGAATGTAAAATGAAACACTCGATTCCTGCATACAGACTCACACTCTTTTGCACACTAAAGAGTGGGATAATTTACACAAGAGGTTCAAAGCTCAATGCATAAAAATCTCACAAAGCCCACACCATTTATATATAGCTATCCAGTTCGTAGCTTGGCTTGCTGGTCTACAAAAATGACATCAGTTTGCATGGATAGTAACTGCATTATAAGACTTAGAAATCCCCACATTTAGCAGCACAGGGGGTACATTTAGGTACAGGGGGTTGACCACAGGTAAGCACAGTGCATGCACTACATGCCATACCTGTTTCAAGTAGAGTACACAGCAAAGTATCACTTACTGTTAGTGTAGGCCAGAGCTGCATTACATAATCACTGTATCTTGTACTATGGTACTCACAAACAGGTATGTCAGGTCTGCTGGAAGCAGAGGCTTGATAAGCGAAGGATAAATATTCTAAGATATCCTGTAGCCTAGTAAAACATCCTGTACTCCCTAGTTATGGGGTCCATTCAGACCCTCTCCCCACATCCTTGAGCCGCAGTAGTGGATGCACTGGACTTCAGCCAGCCTGGTATGGTTACTGAACTGGTGTCCAGTTTTTGAATCAGAGTGGAGTGCGTGCCAGCTGATATCTTAAATGCTTTGATAAACAAAATCTAGGGGAAAGCAAGATTGCAGAAGCAGAGATATAATGCTACTCTCAAATTTCAAGATGACCTCTTATGTGGACAAGGCAGGATACACACACACCACTGCATGCAGTACTGTGGCTGCCAGTGTCTTTCTTCATCATTGCTGCTCACCCTAAACATAAAGCAATAAGTTCACCTTTTCAGCTAAAGGAAAAACACAAGCAAGAAAGTAAAGAACAGCACAGTGAGTACACAAACTGGGATTTGGTTAGATTTCAATAGGGCTTACAACAAAAAAAATCAGTGCAAGTTTATGTGCATGCACAGGATCCCCACTATCGACACACTTCAAATGTGAATGATGAAAACCTTGTTGACTGAATCTTACCATAACAATGATAGCCTTAAAATGTTAGCAAACACCACCACATACACATAGTGCATAAAATGTTATCTACTTGCAGATGGAAGCAGAAGCTGATTTAGTACTTCTACTCACAAAGAAAGCACTCTTCCCCTGAAATATTTTTTTGTGGAAGCAATGGTAAAAAGGCAAATATGCCAAGACAATCTCAGGCTATGAATCCTTCCACTTCCTATCTAAAATAAGGAACTGCAGAGTGTACAGGAGATTGGTTCTTAAACACAGTAATTTCAGAAGACTTTGGAGTAAACATTATAAAACTGCCAAGATGTCTTCCTTGAGTCAGGTCACTGTGGCCTCTGTAAAACAGCCAAGCCATTATTTCAGGCAAGCTCTGCATAAATGCCTTCTCTTGTTATCAGACGTGGTGACATTTGGAGGGTTCATAAAAGTAAACAGTGTACTGAGAGTTCAAAAAAGGATAACAGTACTGTGCAACAGTGCAAATCACAAAAAAAATGAATACTGTGTTTCAAGAGTTATATAACAAAAAAAAAAATAAAAATGTTTTAGAGAATACCTCAGGCCAAGCTGGACAAACAAACTGCATTACGATTTCACCTGTCTAAACTGGCATGTTTAAGATGACACTTCCATCCAAGTAATGTATATAACAAGATTTGTATCTCTGCAGAACAAATAAGCCTCTTAAGATTGTTTTTCTTCTTCTTTTGGCTTTTCCCAGTTATGGGTCGCCACAGCGGAACTCCAGTCCGCTAATGATTGGCAGTAGATTTTCTTACCGGTGCCGAGGTGCCAGCTCAACGCCCAACCTTCAACGAAGGTACACCCATTCTATGCATGTCTTTTGAATGCCACTCGACCGTGAGGAGGACATGCAGACTCCACACAGAAGGCACTCCCACCGAGAATCGAACGGGTGAAAAATAAGCCCCTTAAGATAAGGATACTAATATAAACAAAATACAGACATAATAAAATGAAGTCACTGCTTCAGTTAAACAGAAGTAACATATCATATTGTTTGTGTATGTAACAAAATGATACTTGGTCAAAATTCCTTAAAAAAAAAAAAAAATCAAGAAAGTTCTGAACAGTCCACACAACTGATCAATAAATTAAATAATTACGCACATAAACTAATGGCCATACCATCTTAAATGTGAAGAAAAAAGGAATTCAGCATGTCTTATCAGGTTTCAACAACACTTAATTATACAGTAACATGAGACAAAGTTTTTGTACAATTCAATTTTACATTTTAAAATTAAAAAACAATAACATTTACTCTGTCATTTGATTAAGTGCAATTCCTACCAAAATTTCTGCAGGTGGTCTGAATTTTCCACAGGTTCTTCTAAGACTAGTCAGCTGCTGTTTTGTGAAAACATCACTGAACTAATAATTTTATTGAGGATTAACAGTAATGTTGTTTGTTGGAAAAAAACTGCAGAAAAATATCTGTACAAAAAATGTAGCCCTACAGAAGAGAACTATTAATCCAGTGGTCTCTGTAAATATCTTCAGAAATTACAGGATATCTACATCAAATTGGGTTTAGAGTGCAGAAAATTTGAGACTATCACATGCACTAGATTCAGCATTTTATGTCACTGTGACAACAGCTGCCAAAGGCATTATGACCATGAAGTCCAAACTGACAGGCAAAACTGAAGTGTATTAACCCACCGCGTAGTTCGTGCAGGAATGGCAGTGCCCACCGTGATTGACATGCTGGAGGACGGGTATTAACAACGGCAATGTGCCGTGATCGACATGCAATGCAAATGTAACGGTCGAATAAGTGCAAATAATAGTAAATGGTAAGCAGGTCAAATAAGCACAAGTAGTATAGGACGCTACAATTTGCGAGGGACAGTCCCTCTTTGGGCAGTTGTGTCCTGCAAAAAAATCTGTAAAAATGGCAAATGTCCTGAGATTTTAGGGCAAAATTATTTTGTATATTTTATGTAATAGTTGCATAAAACAGTTATTCTGCATCTGAAATGCCTAAATGTTATAAAAAAAAACAGAGTAAGCAACTAAAATGCTACACGAATAAGCTTTTATTTAGGCAAAAAAGTGAAGTTCAGTGTTTTGTACTGGCCGTGGGTATGTTTCGGACTGCAGTATCTGACATTTGTACCAAAAATGTCCCACTCTGGATGCTTGGTGCCAGAGCCATGGGCTCAAGCTCAATGCCAAGAAATGTATTGTTATCCCCTTTGGGAAAAAACATGTATCCATGAATTACCATATAGGTGGCAATACACTAAACACAGAAAGTGTGATAAGAGACTTAGGGACACAGGTGGACAGTGGTCTCACCTTCGATAACCACATCGCCACAACAGTCAGGAAATCCTTCTATGTGGCACACCTCATCACGAAGGGCTTTTCATCCAGAAAAAAGGAGGTCATTGTCCCACTGTACTCATCCCTCATTAGACCCATTATAGAATACAACGCCCCATTTGGTATGTACCTCTCAAGACATCTGCAACAACTGGAAAGGCCTCAGAAATACCTCACTAAAAGAATCACAGGCCTAAAGCAGATGCCTTACGCTGACCGCCTTAAAAAACTCCAGCTATACTCTGTCGCATATCGTCTACTCAGAGGCGATCTCTGCTTAACATACAAGGCCATGTCAAACCCAGAGCTGTTGGACATGCTACACTTAAAGAAATCCCAATCCCTCAGAGCTACACGCTCCAGGGATCTAAACCTTGTCATCACAATAAACAAAACATGTTGGAGGGATAGGTTCCTGACCCAGAGACTCCCCATACATGTCAAGCAGAGTGCCTCTTTGGACCTCTTCAAGAGGAACCTTGACGATTGGATGGGAGAAAGGAAATTCACCCCAGGGATCACGTCAGTCACCCTGCTAGACAGGGGTCCAGGAAAGTAAATAATGTGGGAAGAAATAGCCAGGGAATTGTTATGGCTAGGCTTGTATAGGCCCTAGGGCTGATAGCCTAGTACCAACCTATGAACCTATGAACTTTGGGCATTTGAAAAGGTGGCAACCCTACTTTAGTCAAAAACGCCAGACTATATGTTTCGCTTTGTGCGTCTGGTCTGAAAAAATAGTCTGAACATCTCACAGTTGTCTATTAATTTATTTACTTGTTGACGGATATCGGTACTGCAGTATACAAGGAGATAAGACTGCGGTTGTGTGTGGGAGCAGGGCCAGTTTACTCATACAACTGTATTTCTCAGAAACTAAAAGAAAGATCTTTTTTCTGAATTGTTCAATTTCTTGGCTTAAGATAACGACTGTTCTCCACTCATCTGCAAGGAATATTGAGCGTCCTCTATAACTTGCGCTTATTTGACCTGTTTACAATTTAATACTAATACTTCATAATCAAATACTATAGTGTAATGTGGGTGTCTGCTTTTAGCCTAAGTTCACACATGTAACTGTACAAACAGTACTTGTCTTTGTACTTTTGTCCCCATTTGCGGAATAAGAAATGCTTTGACAGCAATCGCATCTGCGTTTTTATGTTTAATGTAATCTTTTGGTTATTTCCTTATGTTTTAATACACGTATAATGTACAAGGTCTATGTTACCTTTTGTTTTAATCAATGTAATGTTATTTGCTTATGTTTTAATGCGCGTATAATACACAATGTCTATATTACCTTGTGTTTTAATCAAGCGGTGGGCGTAGTAGTCAACATGCTCCAAGCGGTGGGCGGAGTAGTCAACATGCTCGCAGGTGGGGTTTGGGCGGGGCTTGTTACTGCACATCTGGTGGGTTATACACTTCAATTTTGCCAACTGACATACCACCAAAACATCAGATACTAGCCTTTGCAGCCTGCACTTAACAGCAGAAATGTCATCCAAGAATAAAGTTATCACCTGTCCCACTTTGGGCAGTTGTATCCTGACAATAAAATTTAAAAAATGGCAAATGTCCTGAGATTTTAGGACAAAATTATTTCCTATATTTTATGTAATAGTTGCATACAACAGTTATTCTGTATCTAAAATACCTAAATGTTATAAGAAACAGAATAAGCAACTAAAATGCTACAAAAATAAGCTTTTATTTAGGTAAAAAAAATCCCACTGTGGTCATTTGAAAAGGTGGCAACCCTATCCAAGAATTAATTCATAAGTGAGCACAATGGCTGCAGAAAGTCTAAACAGAAGTGTAGCCATATGGCAAACTTAAAGTCAACAATTTTCTGCCTGAGGGCAAGACATCCCTGTTTGTATGATCAGCTGTCTGAAGCTTTAACAGTAACAAAACCCTATGGTCTTCCATTTTGGCTGGTCAAAAGCTAACAGTTTTGAAGAGGCCAGCTTAAATCTCAGCAACATCCTGGCTAATTTCAGCCCCATTTTTAACCCCCTCCCCCAAATTTCTGGAGAAGGTTAATGAGACTGTGCCTGTTCAGCTGGACAGATAATTGGTCCTTAAGCTTCTTGGTAGCCTGGCTTCAGACACTACAAAGGCGATTACAGATCTGGTCAGGGCAACAGACCTGGAATGGTGTTCACTTTTAGTCCTGACTGATTTCTCAGTAGTACTTTAGTTTACTAGGTATAATAGCACTTATTTAAGTAGGATCATTTGAGGGCCACCACTGAGTACAAAACATCACTTAACATACATTGAAATAATAACACACCTACTATAATAATAAAAAAAATGCAGTTGAACTTTTGATAAGACACTGCACAAATCAAAGAATGGCTAGGAGTTTTATTGAGAAGCTATACAAAATACTGTATGTACACTCATAAGAGTTGAAGAACCAATGTTAGTAACATGTTCACAGCTTGGGAAGAAGGGGGGCATACACCACAGCTCATCAGTGTACTGTTAAAAGGCAAATACATGTTATGTTTAGTTCAGTCCTTTGTTGATTTGCATTCTGTTTAGTAGAAAGGACCTGTAAAGCAAAAATTGGAATAAATGGCACAAGTAGTTTTTGCTCTGATAATGACTTCCTCAGCCATTACAGTTAGAAGTTGAATAGTAATGGTACTAAAAGCTTTTTTTGGACCAGTGAATTAAGGTAAAGAACTAGAACGCTGACATACAACTTTACTCTTCAGTAGATCCAACGTCAAATGAGGCTTTGCAAGCCTTAGAAACCTGCCTGTTGATATTATAAGCTGGACTTGATCAAATTGACTCAAATGACCCTCAGAAGAAAAAAAAAATGCTTAGCTTCCCAAATTCATCCTGCAGCAATGCAGAATGAGAACAGACCACCAGCTTTAGCGGTGCTGGAGCCTGCGGTACTGCATTGCATAAAACAAACACTGCTAGATCAAATGTCTAACTGTTAAATCATCAGATATTTTCATCTCAGAAACAACTCAAAGACCAAACATTTACTTCAGAGTAACAGGCTTGTTAAAGTAATCCATACTCTGCTTCCTTCACACTGCATTAACAGAACTCTTTCATCCTAAGCTTCTGCAACTGGCACAAAACATGACTGCCAGGATACTAATGGCATCATACTGAAAAGCCTACACTTTTCCCACTTTACTCTCCCCGTTTCTCTCTACAAAGTATTAGTTGCAAGTCAGACAAAAAAATCAATTAAATCATACCTGGAGTAATCATAGGAGATCTGGCATCTGAATACAAAAAAGTACAGTTTTGTACCTACCATAAATGTAGATGTTCGAGGATCCACATTGCTGCAGTCATAACCTGTGGGTAGTCCGCTGTCCTCGGTCAGCCCGAATACCAAAGAGTTAGGCTGGCGTTGGTCATGGGCGCCCGGAGCTGACGTCAGTACGTAGTAGTACTTAAGCGCATGACCGACGCCATATCCTCAGTCTTTCTTGCCCCAGATGTCAGAAGACCTTAAAAAGAAAAGGCCAGAGCCACAAAGGAGAAAAATAACAATTATCCCCAAGTAACAATAACAACAACAACAACAACCCCAAACCAAAGAGGGGAAGGAGGGAGGGAAAATAGGACTGCAGCAATGTGGATCCTCGAACATCTACATTTATGGTAGGTACAAAACTGTACTATGTTCTTCGTCTCACACTGCTGCAGTCATAACCTGTGGGTAGAATCCCAAAGCAAAGGAAAAGAGAGGCTGGCAAACTAAAAGGCATTAGGGGCTGCTAACATGCCTTGTAAGACTGCAGTGGCAAACCCAGCCCTGGACTTGGAAAAAAGAGGGAGATGGTAATGCTTAGTAAAAGTATGAACTGAACTCCAAGTAGCTGCTTCCAAAATATCCTTAGTAGCTACACCCCTCAAAAAAGCAGTAGAAGTGGCAGTAGCCCTAGTGGAATGAGGTCTAATCCCAGCAGGAACATTTTTCCCATGATGAGAATAACAAAAAGCAATACAATTACCAATCCACTTTGAAATAGTCTGCTTTGAAACAGCTTTCCCTTGTGAACCCAAAGCAAAAGAAACAAATAACTGTTGAGTCTGTCTGAACTCCTTAGTTCTACTCAAATAATAACGTAACTGCCTGCGTATATCCAAAGAATGCAAGATTTTTTCCCCCTTATTTTGGGGATCAGCATAAAACGTAGGCAAATGGATAGACTGGTTCAAGGCCACATTAGAAATCACTTTTGGCATGAAAGTAGGGTTAGTACGCAAAGAAACTCTATCCTTATGGAATATTAGAAAGGGTTCAACTGCCATGAGAGCCTGCAATTCAGATACCCTTCTGGCAGAAGTAATGGCCAACAAAAAGGCAGTCTTCCAAGACAAAAACTTCACGTGGGGGTCTTATATTTTTTGCCCCTCTAAGAAATTGCTTAAACAAAGGGTGAGAAAATAAAGGAGGGTCACAATCATAGTGAGCAGAAAGGGCTGCAGCATGAACCTTCACAGAGGAAAATGACAAACCCTTGTCTAGTAATTCAGTAAGGTACTGCAGTGTAAAACTCAAATTAGGTACCCAGACATCAAAGTCCTTTGTTGTGCTCCAAAGAAAAAATCTCTTCCATTTATCAGCATAGACTTTTCTAGTGCTAGGCCGCCTAGCTTCCAAGATGACATCTAAAACCTGTTGAGGAAGCTGAGAACCCACAGGCTCTAAAACAGAATACGCCAGGCCGTTAGATGCAGGGACTGCACCCTGACATTGAGCAAATGACTGCTTGACTGGGACAACAAGTGAGGAAGCTGTGGCAAAGGCCAAGGAGGCTCCTGAATTAAACTCCTCAGCAGAGGATACCAGTGCTGTCGTGGCCAATCTGGTGCTATTAAAATCATGCAAGGCTTGTCCCGCCTGACTTTCAAGAGTACCTTCGTAAGGAGAGGCAGAGGAGGAAAAGCATAGACGTGAAGGTTGTTCCAACTGAAAGATAGAGCATCCACTTTCCAAGCTTTTGGGTGAAACATCTTTGTGCAAAATTTTGGTAGTTGGAAATTTAGAGGAGAAGCGAACAGATCTATGTCTGGAGTTCCCCAAACCACTGTCAACTGTTGAAATACCTGAGGATCCAATTTCCACTCGTGGGGATCCACAATTTGTCTGCTCAATACATCTGCTAGGGAGTTCTGTGCTCCTGGCAGAAACCGTGCTTGAAGAGTGATGTGCAACCCCAGAGCAGTCTCCCACAATATCATAGCTTGTCTGCAAAGAGGGTAAGAATGGGTCCCCTGCTTGTTGATGTACCACATGACTGTAGTGTTGTCTGTTTGAATCAACACCTGTCCTGGTTGAAGTAGGCCCTTGAAAGCCATCAGGGCAAACTGGACTGCTAACATCTCCTTCATGTTGATATGCAAATGCTGTAATTTGGGAGGCCACATGTCTTGAATCCATTTCCCATTGAAGTGTGCTCCCCAAGCCAGGTCTGAGGCATCCGTCGTTAAGATCTGACTCGCCTCTGGTTGGGTCACAGAGAGTCCCTTGTTTAGGTGACATTCCTGTGCCCACCACAAGAATTCCTTCTGGATGCACGGTATTATCGGAATGACAGTGTCCAAATCGTGGCAGTGTTGAGTCCATACACTTTTGAGATACCATTGTAGCTTCCTCATATGCAGTTTGGCATTGGGAAGTACCAGAATGCAAGGCTTGAAGGACTGTCCTTGCAGTCAGCCTGGACAGTACTGATAATTGCTGGAAGTATAGGTGAAAAGTTCTTTGTTTGTCCGGGGTCAGAAAAGCCATCTGAGAGGCTGTATTCAGTCTCACACCCAGAAAGCACATGTCCTGAGAGGGTAATAGACTGGACTTTGTTTCGTTCACAGAATACCCTAGGCACCTTAAAACTGCCATCACATACTGTAGCTGTTGAAGTAACTTGTCTTTGTCTTGAGCAAGAATCAGGCAATCGTCCAGATAAGGATAAATTTGTATTCCCCTCAGTCTTAAGAAAGCTATTACAGGAGCCAGAACCTTTGTGAACACCCTGGGCGCAGTAGATAAACCAAAGGACAATGCAGAGAACTGATAATGAGAAGTACCAGCCAACGCAGGAATCTCCTGCAGCTGGGCCTGATAGGAATGTGAAGATAGGCTTCTTTGAGATCCAGAGTTACCATCCAGTGATCTTTGCCTAGCAGAGGCAGAAGTTGCTGTAATGTTAACATCTTGAACTTTGGAATGTCTAGGTATGTATTGAGAATGGACAAATCCAGAATTGGCCTCCAAGTGTTTCCTTTCTTTGGCACTAGGAATAGACGAGAATAAAACCCTAGGCCTTCTTCTGACGAAGGTACCACCTGGATTGCCCCATCTGTAAAAGCAAAGAAATTTGTACCTGAGCCTCCAACCTTTGCTGAGGAGGTACATCTGGCATGCCTTTGAAAGGGGGAAAAGTGTGGAAATAAAAATTTGTAGCCTTGATTTATTATGTCCAACACCCATTTGTCCTGGGTGACCAAATGCCAATTTTGCTTGAAAAGTGCCAACTTTCCTCCTAGAGGAGCTGCCAGAAGAGAAGGGTCTGGCAGCTGAAGATACAGGTCATTGGGTCTGTTTACGAAAAGGCTGACCCCTGCCCTCACCAGAAGATTGTGCAGGAGAACTCCAAGTCCTAGGTCTGAAAGAACCCTGAGCGTGAGCCCTGCCCCTACCACGTCTAGATCTGCCCTTAGACTGAAAATCAAGAAGGGTAAGACCATCCTCTTGCAGGCCAATTCCTG
Source organism: Protopterus annectens (assembly GCF_019279795.1). Lineage (NCBI taxonomy): Eukaryota > Metazoa > Chordata > Ceratodontiformes > Protopteridae > Protopterus > Protopterus annectens. Next base: position 548,931,032 of record NC_056739.1, read on the forward strand.
CTAAACTTAGGGCTGCACTTGCAAAAATTCCTTAACTGTCTGCATAGACTTAGCTTTGTCTTCCATCTTTTTCAAAACTGACTCCACAGGGGAACCAAAAGAACTTCAGATTGAAGGAGCATCCAAAATTCGAGCTTTAACATGCTCTGACAAATTTTGATCCTTAAGCCAGGCATGTCTACGAATAACTGAACCAGTAGCAGCCACCCTGGAAGAATCCTGAAGGGCATCAAGCCACACTGCAAGGAATGTTTACCAACTTGATCTGAAGCATGAACCAAGTCCTGCAATTCCTTACACTCTATACCCTCAGCTAAAGCATCTACCTTAGCTTTCAATTGACCTAACAGAAAGTTCTGATACTTCAGCATATGGAATTGGCAATTTAAAGCCCTCATAGCTAACGTAGAAGAGGTGTACACTTTTTTACCCCACCTATCCAACGCTCTAGAATCTTTATCCAAAGGAACTGGATTCTTAACCACAGAAGCCCTGACACCCTTAGGCCCTTGAATAATAGTTTCCGGGTCAGCTCTAGGGCTCTTATACAAATATTTATGTGCCTCTGGAACTCTGTAATACCAGTCTGGCTTAACAGGGGCAGGGGGTAAAGAATCAGGATTAAGGGAAGCTTCAGAAAAAACATCCTGAACAACATCTAAAACAGGGGGAATAGCCAAAGGTCTATGCTGTGGCAAAACAAAAATTCTCTAAGCCTCTTACGAGAATCTGAAAAATCCTGACCTTCCCACTTGAAATGCTCCCTCATGGAATGCAAGGTTTCAGAAAAGGAAAAATCCTCTGGAGGTGAAGCAGAAGGACAGGAATCCTCTGCATCCGAATCAGAATAGGGAGGAAAATCCTGAATATCCTCAGCTGAGGACTCAGAGTAATCTGAGGAATGCTCCATTCCCTCTAAATCTGTCTCCACCCTAGGCCTCTTCTCTGGAAGGGGCATAGAACCCCTGATCAAAGTAATCAAATCCTCTGCCATTTTCAACATATGTTTTTTAGGAACAGAGCCCGAAGAACCAGGGCTGTGGCCCGTACCAGAAACACCAGGTCTAGCCTTAGCAGGGCCTTTAGTGACTGAAGTAGAATAACCTTTTGTAAGGATGGAACCACAGAAACTTGAGAAGCACCCTCGGCCTGACCTAACTCCTGAGAGGCCAACTCCTGTAAAAGTAAAGGTTCCCCCTGGGATTTAGCCGAGACCTCGGCTGGATCCACAGATTCAACCGTAGATTCCATAGAACCGGCGTCCGCAACGGACAACTCATCCGGTTTAGACCTTAAAGATTTATCTTTTCGCTTTTTAACGGTAGCGGGCGTCGGAGGATCCGACGACATGTTGTAGTTACACTGCTTACCGAAAACAAGCCTAGCACAGTCTAATCTGCATTTAATAGTGCGCTTATTAAATCTAGCGCAAAAGCGACACCTGACTACGTCGTGCTCAGGCCCTAAGCAAGGAATACAGAGAATGATAGTCCCTATGAGGTATCTGTTTCCCACAAGAAATACAATTATTAACTTTTTCTGACATCCGGATTAACTGAGGCAAGAAAAGACAAAAATTTTCCCCAACGGGGTACTTAGCCCAACTTGGTCTTCGGTCTGAAACTCGAAAACTGAAAATTTCAGAACGCCGAACGGCACTTGCAAACGCTGCTTCTGCTTCAGACCACGCGGCAAGAAAGACTGAGGATATGGCGTCGGTCATGCGCTTAAGAACTACTACGTACTGACGTCAGCTCCGGGCGCCCATGACCGACGCCAGCCTAACTCTTTGGTATTCGGGCCGACCGAGGACAGCGGACTACCCACAGGTTATGACTGCAGCAATGTGAGACGAAGAACATCTACTATGGATGTAATTAAAAAGCTTATCCACCTAACATACTAGGGGTAGGTAATGGGGGTTGGCATAATGGTTAATGTGTCTACCTCACAGACCTACGGTACAGGCAATGGTTCTCACCTTTGAGGAAAATTGTTAAGGCTTAATGGCAGCTAGCCTAGTACTTAACTATGCATGACCTTGTAAGTGACAACATTAAAGACCATATATAGGATTAAAAAATATTTCCTACTAAATTAATGTTAGCCTGCACACAGATGCCTGATCTCTGCTAAACAATATGGTACTCTCAAAATACAGTTCTAAATACAGCCATCAAGAATAAATAATTAAGGAATTTGGGATGATCAGCATAAACCTCTATGGTGGTAAAAAAAAAAAAAAAAAGAAATGCACAGCTCATGCTGAGTTGAAGTGGGGATCACTGAAAAACTCTTGCCACAATCTCCGTATCTTTGAATACAAAAAAATTGTATTACTTCTATACCACCTTAGCCATGTCCCGAAAACCATTTCCCTAACTGTAACACTGAATAAGACACTCCAGCGCACACTCAAAACATTCAGACTACCACCATTTCACTGTAACCCTAACTGGGAAACATCCACGCACATACTTAACATATCATGAATAGATTTAATGTTTCTTTTTTTTCCTTCCAAGTCCTAACACTAACCCATAATTGCACACACACACACACACACACACACACACACACACACACACACACACACACACACACACACACACACACACACAACTAATGCCAAAGCTTTCAGTATTTCAAGAACTCCCCTCTTAACTGCATATAAGCAAAGTCAACACACCATAGTCAGTCAACAAGTCAGCTGTTAAACATCAACAGAAGTCAACAAAATGACTTTCAATTTAAAATTAACTGCAGTACACTTTGCTTACAAAACATACCTTCAGAGTGTCAGCTGTTAAACATCAACAGAAGTCAACAAAATGACTTTCAATTTAAAATTAACTGCAGTACACTTTGCTTACAAAACATACCTTCAGAGTGTACTGCAACTATGTATGTATAGCACAAACACAAACGTAATCTTCATATGTTATATGAATAACTGTCATGTAATGTTTTTGAATGCCACACTTACAAGCATTTTTTTTTCAAAATAATATAAATGCAATAAACAATCTGGTTGCAGATGAAAATAACTAATGTTTTCACTGGTCAAGTAAGCTAGGTTATCTTACTTTTTCCAAATCTTTTGGTTTCTAATACCGTGGCGGGATGGACCCCATTCCCAAGTCAATGTACAGTTAAAGTTCATGAAAATAGTATTGTTTCAATCTTTGACGTCAGCCAAAAGTGCTCTTTGCAGCACCCACAATGTGCCCAGTAATGACTCCTGCAATTTGTATGGTGTTACATGTATTGGTAACATATCTAAATACGACTGTAGATTCCTTTTTATAAGACCCATTGCTCCTACTACTATTGAGACTGTCTGGGTATCTTTCTTCCACATTGCTCTCGTTTCTGCATGCAAATCCTGATATTTTATGACTTTGTGTCTCTCTGTACGCAAGACACTATAATCACTGGGTGCAGTGATTTCAATGATCAATGCTACTTTTGTCTTCTTTTCGTGGACTACTATATCTGGTTTTCTAGTATCTATCTTTTGAATTGCTGGTAGTGGATGATCCCATGTGATGTAAACTTCATCATTTTCTATGATGATTTGTGGCTCATGTTTCCAGTGTTTCTCAGCCACTTCAATACCATAATGTTTGCAGAATCCCCAGTGCAACAATCCTGCCACATTATTATGCCTTTCAGTATACAGTCCTTCTGCCATTAGTATGTCGCAACCAACAATGAGGTGTGCGTTCCAATTTGGATTTACAAAACCTACATTTGTCTGTTTCTCCCACATGTTCAACAGACTTTGTAAACCAACGTGTATGCAGCCCCCTAACTTAGGCCGCAAATATTAACCTTTCGTCTCTTGGTTTGAATTCGCCTCTCCTTAACCATTCTTGTGTTCATTCCTAATCAACATGAGTTTCCAGAAATTTTCTATACTTGCAACTATATTTATGGATTTTCCACATTTCTTGCCTTCTCATCTGGGCCTTCACCTTATATTTTCTCTCTTTTGTTTTTTGCCACATTCAGTTGCTGACTGAGTTTTATCCACTTCTGGCTCGATTTCCATTCCTGCTTGATGTCGATATGCTTCTGCTAGATTAAGTAGAGAAGTCATCTTAGATTTATTCTCTTCATGTTTCAAAACTTTGGTGCTGCAGTTTTCCTACTTTAAATGTTGCTTTTACACATTTATCAAGACCAAATTACATTCTTGTATCATCTGAAAAAGGTTTTGACAACTTGCAGTTCCACTTTCAGTTCCTCATCTGATGAGCTATACAGTTTTAAATCATTGACAAAGAGAAGATGGGAAGTCTTTACACTGTTTTCTGGGAGCCAAATTATAGCCATGGCCTAAGCTGTTAAGTAGACAACTTAATGGGTTAAGGACAAGACAGAATAGCAGTGGTGACAGTAACCCTGGAATATCCTCCTTTGAAATGTTATCCCTGGGATAATAATTTGTCCTTTATCACAGCTTACTTGCAAAGTGGTCTGCCACTGTTTCATGGTCACTGTAATGTAGTCGATCAATGTAGGGTGTATCTTGTACATTTTTAAAGCACCCTTATCCATGAATGTGGGATACTCTCAAATGCTTTTTTGTAGTCAATCCATGCCACACAGATTCTTCCCCTTTTTACAGTTCTCCACTGTGACTTTAACAAATGATCCTTTGTTCCATATGACTTTCTTTTATTGCCCTTTTATTCTATTGCCATAATTAAGTTTTCTTCTAAAGGACTATAAACTCCATCGGCATTAATTCCCATGTATAGTTTATACGTCGTCAGAAGGCAAGTTATTGGTCTATAATTTTTAGTGTAGTTTACAGGTTCAGCATTGTTTTTCCTATTAGCCAGGCTGGAGTCTGTTCAGGGTGCCCATATAAATAGTTCTTAGTCTTGGCTAAATCTTCGTGCAAAGATGTTAAGTTAGGTACTGCATCTGGGCTTGGGGTTTTCCAATTAGAGACTTTTCTTAACTTTGTTTCTACCGCTCTGGCTGTTACTTCATCCCATTTCATATCCTGTACCTTTAAACTTCTTATTCTTTATTTTATATCTATCCATTTAGCACCTTTGTTATGTTCTACAGGATCTTCATAGATACTTCTCCAAAACCTATTTCTTCTTTTTTTTGGTGGTCTTTCAATTCCTTTTACCTAGTTTCCCAATTTTCTATAAAACTTTTTTGGGTCATCAATAAATTGCTTATTTTGTACTTTTCCTTTATATTTTTACGTATCTTCTAAGTTTTTCCACCTGTGCTGAGGTTTTTTGTTTGCTATTTCCCATAGTGCATGATGCATCCTTATCTGTTCTAATACTGCACATTACTTTTATCACGTCTATCTTTCCTAATATTTTTGTTGTTCTGTTCCTTCTTCTATCTTCCTCGAACAGGGACACTTCTTGTCTTAATTGCTTTACAGTTTTCTCACTTTCTACTTCTTTAACGTCTCCATTACTAATCTCCTTTTCTATTTGCCGCTTTGTCATCATATTTTTTGTATTGTAAAGTTTTCCATGTCTGGATTCCTTTGCCTGTATTTCTCTTAAAATATCTTTGGTACTGCTCTTTTTGTATTGGTTAGTTTTGCTTTCTCCTTTGCATAAATATTGCACCATATCAAATATCTCCTTTCCCATGTCCATATTTCTCTGAATAGCACAGTTCATAGAGTTTCAGATTTCTGTATGCTAGTGCGACAGAAATTATTATCATATATATATATATATATATATATATATATATATATATATATATATATAATAAATATAATGGGAATGGGGAGTGCGTCAGTCTAACGTACAGAAGTGCATGCTTCCTTGGTGATTTTTAACTGCTGTCATCTTGTATTCATATTGAACAGAGTCATAACTCTCTGCTCCAGAAACAGAAGTAAAACTTAAGAATAAACTGGTAAAACTACACTTGAAGAAACCCAGAAACAGCCAGAATCTCTGATGGAAGAAAGTTATTTTCAGGAACTATCGTAGAAATGAATGAAAAAGGCCTGTACATCTATTTGCATGAGAAAATACCACAGCCTCTACTCTGATCTCCAGACAAGCCATGGTACTTTCAAGAAAGCTAAGTGGAAGGACAGTATCTTAAACAAACCCAGAGAGAACTAAGAGTAGATGGGCACAAGGAGAACATGACAGGTCTACTACCTACCCCTACTTCAGCAAAGCAGTGCTCCGAGTAACAAAATAGAGGGAACAAACACTTCTGGTATGGAAGGTTTCAGCACTGTTGTCTGCAGAGAAGGCCATCTTTGTCTCAGGCGACTAACTTCCAGCATGCACTGAAGCAGTTTGCTTCTAAGTGTAAAGTGCCTGGGATGAACATCCACTCCTCCAAAATATGAGATCATGGTTATTTTCATAGAATCACAGATTGTTACTAGGTTAATGACCCAGGAAGCCTTTCTAAGCCTAACCAAGTTTTCCAAGAATAATGATGTCCTGTATCCAAACAGGAAATCGAGGGCCAGGCATTTATAAGCTACTTCTGTCCATAAGGGACATGGGTGTAAATTTCCTATTTCCCATCAGCTGGTCTAGGTTGTGCTTAAACTGGGTAATAGACACTCTGCTTTACATGGATGGGAAGCCTGTTCCATAGGAGCGACAAGTCTATGGGACACGCATCTCTCTCAAACATGTTCAAACAAAATTTGAGTCCCTAGACCTTGTATTTCTCTACTTTTTATTTGAGTTATGAATATGTAGGAGATTCCTGGGCATATTTCACCCCTCAGCAATCTAAAGGAGACTGAATAGAGGGGAAAAAGGCTTTGAGGCACTCTACATAAGGCGGCTTTGAGGCACTCTACATAAGGCAAGTTCATTACGCCTTGTACCCTTTTTATAAGGAACCTCTGAGTTCGCTCTAATTGCTGCATATGCTTGGTCAGGTAGCTACAGAAGAGAGCATTGTACTCTTAAGATTGGACTGAGAAGGGTGGAGTACAGTGGGATAATGGACCTAGATGCGTTGCCCTTACTTATAAGTTGTGCAACATTTCCTCACTACTATAGCCACTTGGTTGGTGGTCAAAGGTAAGGCTACCCCTATAAGTGCATACTCTGATCCCTGACCACCGAATCAACTTTTAGGGGCGTATTATCACCATGGTAATTAACATTGATGATTGACTTCCCAAAGAGTACAATTATGCATTTCTTAGTACATAATTAAAGACCAAGGGCTTTGGCACCATTTGTTAGTCAAAGGGAGGCCTTCTTGAAGAATGCTAATGTCTGCAGGGGAGTCGTCTGCAAAGTGTCAGCCATAAACCTTCAGCATTTGTTTCCACTTAGAGAAACAAATGAATAAAGGGAGCAGGCCCGGTAAAGAGCCCTGGGGAACTCCGCTAGTGACTGGCTTCTTGGTGGAGGTGGCCTCACCTGTTATGACCTCCCGGGTCTCAGTGAGCATTTATCTACACTGGTATTGCTTTACCTGCAGTTAATCTCCACACTTGGCACATGATCAAAGTTAGCAAAATTCTTCTTAACATGCCACATGTATGCTACTTGCTAAAAACTAAATTAAAATTAAAGGTTTACACGATGCATTTTAATAAATGTCTCACTATGCTATAGGGGACCAGAGATGTGCAGCTCAAGTCAAAACAACTTCCAGTGAGGAACTGTGTTTTTTAAACCTACTTTAATGTAAATCACAGACTGCATTCTTCATCTATGAGCATCAATGTCTTAGTATCATGAACCTTTACTTCAGACTCAAAATGTAGGGTCACAAGGCATTAGCTTCAGGACAGAAATACATGCACATTAAATACTTCATAGATATCTACTTATGTGGCAACTTGCTTAAAAAGGAACTACATACTATAAATAAACTACAGACAATGATTTTGTAACTGTTAATCTATACCAAGCGAGTCATTACACTGATATAAATTCCATCATGAATAAGAACAAGACTTGGTTTTAGAAAAATGTATGCTTTGCACTTAAACACAAGGATTAATAAGTTAATTCACTGTAGTGACAATTCAGTCCCCCAATTTACGTGTAATAAACTAGTTAAAACTGTCACTTACAGCAGCCTGAATGCAAACTGCTCACTAAATGCCAGGATGAAATGAACCATCACCCATCAGGACGTTGCCACTCTAAGAAGGTGGTCCTGCTGGCTTTCCAAACTCTAAACAACCAAGAATTCTTTCTACTCTCTATTCACAGACAACTGATCATCATTTGAATCAATTTCATATTTTTTCTGCTGACTTGGACAGCAGGACCTTAATCTAAAGATGGAAAAAAGAAGTTATGTACTCACCATAATGTTCCATGTGAGTTGTTCCATCTCACCTTCATTCGGATTCGGAGCAGACACGGCCGACTAGCAAGCTCAAAGTTCTCCAGTAGCTCGAGACCCCACCCATTATCCCATAACGCACTGCTGGAATTATCTCAGATCTTGTTTGCTGCGTACCACATAATAGTACCATAATTATTCTACCTAGGAATGAATACACATTGAAAAACCAGGATGCAGACAGCTTCCAGGTCAACTGTCAGCCAGGAGGGGGAAGGGACGTGAGAATGATGGTGAGATGGAACAACTCACGTGGAATGTTATGGTGAGTACATAACTTCTTTATGTGAAGTTGTTCAATCTCGCCGTTCATTCATCACGGATGGGTAGCGTCCCTAGCACCCTGATCTTGGGTGGCTCACGGCAGTGCACTCTTCAAAACCATAGAACCAAATGAAGCCCTGTCCCTGGAGGCCTTATTCACTTTGTAATGAGTTATAAAAAAGTGTGAGATTTAGACCAGCTGGCTGCTGCACAGATGTTATCCAAAGGCAATTTGGCTTGAAAGGCTGAGGAGGTAAAAACTGCTCTGGTTGAATGAGCCTTTACCTTACTAGATAATAGCATTTTATGACAAGCATATGTATAGGTGATGCAATCCGACAGCCACTTAGACAGGGTTGTTTTAGCAACTGGTTTACCTTTCCTGGTCTCAGAAAAGGACACAAAGAGCTGAGCTGATTTCCTAATGTCTTTGGTTCTGTCCAAATAAAATCTAAGTTGTCTATGAACATCGAGTTTATGCAACATATATTCCAATTTGTTGGTATGATTAGGGAAGAAAATGGGCAACTCAATGACTTGATTAATGTTAATCTCAGAACATACTTTGGGCAGAAAGGATGGATTAGTCCTAAGAGATACTCTGTCAGTATGGAAGACCATGTAAGGGGGCTTGATAGAAAGGGCTTGGAACTCTGACACTCAACGGGCTGAAGTGATGGCTACTAAGAAGATAGTTTTCCATGACAAGAATTTTAGTTCACAAGATGATGCATGCACGCTCAAAAGGCGGAAGAATGATACGAGATAACACAAAATTCAAATTCCAGGGGGAATAAGGTGTCTTCAATGGAGGCCTTATGTGAAAGGAACCTTTTAGAAAAGCCTTAGACAATTGGTGAGCCATAATATTCAAACCATCAATTCCTAGATGGAAATTAGGTATAGCAGCTAACTGTACTCAAACCGTAGCTGCTCCTTTGCTGAAGATGTCTGTCAAGAATTGTAAGATAGAAGACAATGGTGCTTGATAAGTGTCAATGTTGCGTGAAGAAGCCCAAATGAAAAATCTCTTCCACTTAGTACGATACAATTTTCTGGTGGAAGGTTTGTGGAAAGCCAACAAAATCTGACTATTGTCATGGGAAAGATTAGAGACCCTGGCTATGCGGGGAATTGGAGCAGCCAAGTGGTTAACTTCAGTGTCTGCGATGACAGGTGAAGATCCCCTGACGGATGTGTCAACAAGTCTGGAACTGGGTCCAGGATCCATGGATCTTCCAGAACATGATAAAGAAACGGGAACCAAACCTGCCGTGGCCAATGAGGAGCTTTGAGGACGATTGTCCATCCTAGCGACTTTGCTTTCTGTAACAATTTGAATATCATTGGAATTGGTGGAAATGCATAGAGAAGACCCGGGGGCCAATCGTGGACAAAAGCATCTCTCGGGGAGTGACATGGCATGGGAATTAGGGCAAAATAGCTCCTGCATTTGTTGTTGATGTTACTGGTGAAGAGGTCGCAGGAAGGCTGGCCCCATTTGCAGAAGATCCTGTCCACAATCTCTTGTTTGACGGACCATTCGTGGGGCAACAAGATTGCTCTGCTCAGTCTGTCCGCTATTATGTTGGATTTGCCCATGATGTGCATTGCCAACAAAAAGCGCTATGATGACAGTGCCCACTGCCATACTCTGGGGGCTTCTCGGCACAGGGGATAAGACTTGGACCCGCCTTGTTTGTTCAGATACAAGACCACTGACATGTCTGTCTGTATTGCAATTGTCCCTAGAGGAAGAGAGTCCTGAAAGTGTTGCAATGCTAGAAGTACTGCTCTCATCTCCAGGACATTGATATGCAAATGTGATTCTTGATCAGTCCATGTGCCTTGGGCAGTCTTTCCCTGAAATAGCCCCCACCCAATCATGGAAGCATCCGTCGTCACAGTGGCAACTGGAGGGGGAAGCATGAAAGGACGTCCTATTGTGACGTGAAGAGACATCAACCACCACTGAAGATCCTTCTTGCAGGAATTTATCAGGATCATGTGACTCATTGAAGTTCTTGGTAAGACCATTGTGTGAATAGGAGCCATTGAAGGATTCTCATATGCATCCTTGCTAAGGGGATTGCTAGAATAGCTGCCGCCATCAATCCTAGAACTTTCAATACCTCTGCTGCTGGTACTCTGACATTAGGGACATGATGAGTTGGCGAAGAATAGAGATTCTTTCTGGCGGAAGGTGAAGAGTGGTGGTCGACATGTCTAGTTCTGTCCCTATAAACACTGCTGGCTGCAATGGCAACAACAACCTTTTCTTTTTCTGTAATGCCTGGCTGATCTGATCACAGCAGTAGCCTCTCGCTCTCTCTGAAGAGTGTTGTAATCCTGTCTGGTCTGCTGGGACTGGCTGAATGACTTTTCTAGTAATCAGCGTCTATTGCTGTTTGTTGTCCCCACTGGGTGGAACATTCACCCTGGTGTTGGACCCCCTCTGCCGGCGCGGCGACGGTTTTCCTGAAACCTCCTCCTCTGCCTATGGAGGCCTAAGTCTCCGTGTCAAATGTCCCCTCCTTGGGCTTTCCCTTTTGATTCCTCCACCTCCCCTCTGACCTTGAGAGGGGGAATTCGAGTGTGGGGAAAAAGGCAAACTGACTGCAGACTTGGTCCTTTCCTTCTTGCTCTCACCTGGTTGAAGTCAGCTTCACCTTTGAAACTTTCAAAGGGGTCAAAGAGTCAGTGGGGATGGTCGAAAAAACTGAGCTCGATGAACTCTTTCTGATTTCTTGCCTTCACCTGGTTAATCTGCTTCACCTTTGGCCCAAAATGGTTACGGTAAAAGCGATGTATTAATAAAGGAAGACTTGAAGGCCTCTGCAAAGACAGAAGCCCTGGGAGAGCATGCCTGTACCTGGCCGATTCCTGTGCCTGGCGGTTCTGTACCTGAGGCTCTCTTTCGAACCATCAAGCTGATGCTACAGAGCTGCTCAATTGCTATCGATACACTCGGGAGTTCAAATGCTTCCTCTTGCATAATCTCTTCCTGGGAACCTCTTCAGGGGAACTTCTGGAGGGTCTTCCAAGAGCAGGGAGCTCTGACCCCTGGCTCTAGGGAAGAAGAGGCCAGACCTTTGGAGGAGGTGAAGTCTTGGGACAACTGCGCCATGGCATCGCATCGGCTCACCTTCTAATGTAATGAGAAATGGCTCTGGTGGAGGTGGAGCCACGATTCCGCACTGAAGCCTGAAGCCATGGGCCAGATGTAGAACCCGAGCAGGACCTGAGAGGAGGCCAGAGAGGAGGAAAGTCGCTATCCTCCCGGAATCGACAGAGGGTGCTGCTGCTAGGAGTCCCGGTCCATATCCAGATCAGATAAGCTGACAAGAGGACCCTGAAGTATGGACATGATGCCAGCAATTGGAGCAAAGGAGGAGGAGGGTCGGTTTAACCCAGTTTCGAAGAAGAGACATCAGAGGGCAGAGAAGTCAGAGTGTCACGAAGTCACCGACCTCTTTCCTTTCTTCTTGGATGTTGGGAAGACTTAGAGTGAAATTTACTGAAGAGGGGCATCCTGGTCAGACAAACAAACAAAAGGGTGCTCAAATGATATATCAATCAATTTCCTCTTCCTTTCAGCTTCCTTTCAGCTGAAAAAAGGAATGACATGCTGCCACAGACTCTTGCAGATCAGTCTTGAGTACAGTCACCACACTGACAGAAAAAGTACTGTTTACTAACTAGCATATCTACTACTATTAAAAAGAACAAATATAAATAAAAAAAAATATATTTTGAAGAGTTGAAAAACATTGGAGGTAAATGAATGGTGAGATTGAACAACTTCACATCAATAGTTATATACTTAACAATAATGACAGCATAAAGACAACCTAGTATGATTCTCAGTTTATATGGTTAAGCTCAATACAGAGACAAATAATACTTACAAATCATATAATAATCCAATATTACAACTACATAAAAAATACATACATAAAAATACATCTCGACATAGCTAAAAATCCTGAACAAAATGAACACTACAACATTTAACAACGCATACAGTTAGAAAACATGTTCATAGTTAATGTATATATGCACTATACATAACTACAGAGTACTTAACTAGATGCAAATGGAATAATATATATAGTTACACTTTCCTTTCCATAAAATTTCTCTGACAAAACAACAAAAGAATAAATAAAATACAAACTTCCTAAACTCCTTACAATTTATAAGACACCCACTTAGTGAGTTAATGTCCTCATTTTTAATTATACAGACACATTGGCACTTAATATAACTAGAATGTCTTCAAAGCCAGAACCTCTCCACATCAATGTACCAAAGCATGGCCACATTGCTGGAATGGATGTCAATCACACAGTGAGGAATGAGGTCCAGTGTCAGCTCCATGGTCCTAGTGCACAGACTATGAGAGTCCACTGCAGAACCCAGCATGAGTCAGTAGGTAAACAGATGCAATTAAGTCCAAGATTTTAAAACACATCACTGTCCAAGCTGCCTGGGAGGAAAGTAGGTGACAAATTACTCTGCAAATGGGGAGATCCTCTCTTAATAGGGTAATGGCCTTGTATGCCAGGCTTTCCATTTGGCACCTCAAATCTGAGTGACTATACTGAATTTCTTTGGAACTTAGCAGTACTCACTAATTCCCAAAAATCTTACAGATATAGAAGGAGAGATCTCATTGTGATCATCTACAGTTTTACTTCTGGTAGAAATTTGGTGAGGCTGCTGAGATCCACTATAGGTCTCAAATCCTTGGTTTTCGGGAAGGCGATGAATCTTGAAGCAACTTGATTTAGTCTGGTTTGATGGAACCACATGGATGGATATCATTCATTAACTTGTTTAAAACTTCTAACTTCACTGTATTCTTTTTTTTAAATGGGATTAGTAATGATACAGCTTGGGTGCACTGAAAAAAGAATGGTGAAGCATCAAAAATGATAGCCAAGACCTAAATGTCTTTTGTAGATGGCAATCTAGACAGGGTGGTTGAGGGACAAAGGACTCACTAGTGCCATCAGAGTAGGATTACTGGGCAAGACTTCATGGATTGTTCTGCTGTTGCCCTCCTGAAGGAGGGCTGTAGAATTTCTAACTTTGATACTATGTCTTTGCTAGTGCCCATTATGAAAGTTTTCATGGCCGGGATAATTCCTTTCTTTCTGCTGGTTTCTAGGTGGCTACTGCTAAACTGGTAATAAAGAAAATGTGTACTTTTCTGTGCCCTGAAAAAGAATCATAGAGTCATCGATTTAAACACCAGAAGGAGTTAGGCTCATGCCCTTGTTCTGCTTTTCCTTGATGCTAAACAAATTGGAGCCAACAAGTGTAGAACTAAGGAAGGACACCATGACATTTTCAGAAAGTATGTAAGCTGGAGCTAGGCACAATGTTGAATGTTTATGCTTCTGCCTCCTGTCCCTGTTGCACCAGTAGTGGAGTTAGGTGCTAGAGGCATGGTGAAATTAGAAACTAAAGATACATTTTTTTTTTGATGGAGATATTAGGTTTCTGAATTTTAGTTTAGCAACATCTTCAATAACATAGCCATCTGCATATGTTCAATGGAATTTGAGACTGAGAGCCCAAACAGAAAAGGCTGCAAATACATATACTCATTTCTAAAAGCAGTCCATGGTCCAGAACCCACACTTTGTGGGGTAGATCACAGGACTCTGAGATGCAGAAGCCTTCTTCAATGATGTCATCATCATAACGGAATCAGAGGCAAGACCCAAAATCCAGCCACTGCAGGATCATGAATATCTTTGTAGAACAGTGTGCCATACTGTTTGGTTCTTTTTGTACCACACTAACCTCCTCCACCATCTTTTTTGGCAAGAAGGATCACCTAGTAGGCAATGGTGGAAAAGAATGGAATGTCTCCTGCAAGTTGCACTCTGATAATGTTTAAGCAGTGGGTTAAAATCCCACCACCAAATGTGGAGAATCAAATTGACATACTGCAATCTAGAGGTCTCTCTAATTCCCCAGCTCTGCAAGAGTGTTAACATGTCTGGTCTACCAACCAAATTCTTGTGCTTGGGCGGAATACTAAATAAGTGAGATGGATCAGAAGGCCATCTGTCCCTTCTCTATTTCAAAAAATGTTCCCAAACTTCAAGTAATCTGTAGGATGGTAGGGTGTTATTGCACTAGTCCATGTCTAGTGCAAGAGTCAGTGATTTTCCTCTTTCACTTTACTTCCAATCCATGCTTAAAGAGGACAAAACCAAATCAGGAAGATAACTTATAACCAGAAACCATATAATGATCTTGTCTGTGCCTTTCCAATCATCTATGCCTATTGTGAGAATACTGTGATGCTGTAGGGTAAGAAGAACTCAAGCCTTGGGTGTTGGCTGGAACATATGCAAGCACTAAAGGGGACCAGTGCAGTGTTACCTACAATGTCAATGTTTCCAACTGCATGGCAGTCCCCCAGTGTGAGGAGACAAATACTGAAGGTTCAAGGCTGTCAATAAGCAGTGCCAATGTGGAAGCGATTAATAGAATTGGCTGTGAAAAACATTATTCCAACATCAACAATGGCCTGCAGGCTTTTTGGGCTAATGGTTCAAAAGTTAAAGAATCAGAAACCCAAAAACACACGAGACCTGGTGCCAACATCTGTTTCAGTGGCAATATCCAAGGTCCACAATACTAATAATATCCGTAGCACTAAAGGAGGAAGTACTTGACTTCAAAAGCATGACTGATGTTTAGCATGCTGAAGCAGGCTGCAAGCGTACAGCCAGTGTTGACATATCTCACCAATGTCTGCAGACTGCTGACTGGGCCCAGAATTACCAGTGCCAAGACAAGTACGAAAATGGTGAGGAGAGAGTAGCAAATGAAGATTAAGAACCAATGTCCCCATCTACACTGGAATTAAGGAAGAATAGACTAGATCCATATCTATTTGTACCTGCACTAAGACCTTATCTTCCCTTAGTCAAAACGATCACAGAAGAATTCCAGAAGGAATACCAAAACCTTATTGTCTTGGTAGATGAATATCTAGCAAGTATAAACCTTGACAGCTCAACCTTAGATGGTGCGGAGACACTACTTTGATGAGAGTGAGTATGGCCAAAAAATTGATAAACGGCAATGGTCTGAACAGAAATGGAGCCGAAAATCAGAATCTCCTGCATCTCAGTCTCTATGGAAAAGGAGAAAGAGGCATCTCTTGACTAAATTTTTTACCTCGTTTATTCCTCTTTTTGAGGAACTTCTTTGACTAACCATCATCCTCTCTAGATCCCCGAACTTAAGGCTCAACATCCGAAAAACAGTTCCTTCCCTGAAATCAACTCTTTCAGCCTCAGTTTCTTCTTACTATTAGTTAACGTTGTTTAATCAAAAACTGCTAAAATATCCTAACTAAAGCAGTTACAAGACAAGCATGCACTAAAATGCAATCCTACTGCAAAATTTTGCTCCCAAAAGGAACCTCGTGTTTTAAACCCAGCAAGTACACCTTATATTTCCAAACAAACACACCAACACTAATATTTGAAAATGAAATTGTAAACAAAATCAAAGATTTAATAACTGTACATAATAACCGCAGAGAGCTAAAAACCCAAGTGGAATGACAACATATCACTGTAAAGAAGAACCTGATCTGAAAATTCTCTAAATCAAAATAAAAATGCCTGCAGTCCAGTTAACAGTAATAGTACCGTCAGCATCACCTAGCCCTAAGAAATGAACATGGAAGGGGATCACATCAGATCCTAAAATACACTCTATAGCCAATGACACTACCTTGAACTGAACTTCTGACACACAGGAAAATTTGATTTTGCCCTGCTTTTCACCTTACTCTTTTCCCCTTTCTGTAAAGCCGAAAGCTTCTCTTCCCATTGCCTCTCCTACAGCTGCTTAACACCAGTTTCGCTATCACATTTCAGTACAGACATGAGACTTTAAATGTCTCCATCAACAAGGGTGCCAGTGACTGGGCCAAAGAGTGCAATGATATATTTCTAGATTTAAGAAATGGAAAATAACCTGAATATTCAGAACTGTCACATTTTCTGTAAGAGTTTTCAATGTATGACTCCATCTGTTCCTCCTACCCATTGTTTTAAGGATATTGAGAACTCTGGGTAATGTGTTTCAGCACCACTGCTTCACAAAGGACCCTGTCATCTGATAATTCATCAGAATTCCATATCTGGCATAAACCGATTTTGCCCAGCTTTAATCTGACTTGCCAAGTATACTTTGCATGTTTCCACACAACAGAAAGAAAAAAAAACATCATATTTGAATAACAAACTCTGAATTCAGGAAAGCTCATCACTATAGGAAAAATACTTGAATTATTAGCTATAATGAATTCTCATAAAGAACTATGACACGAAGCAAAAAAATTGAGATTCACAAAAAACTAAAAAATAAATATCTATAGAACAGTAATCTGCACCAGTGTTTGAGACATTCAGGTTAACAGTTCCTATCCAGACAAGCATGACATTTATCAAAATGTTTGACTTTGGTTATTAATACGATGCAAAATTACTCAAGCCTACATATTCTGTAATTACTCTAATTAAAATATCTTGCACCTCCTCTTGTCTTCTTCATACGATCACTTTACACTCCTTCCTTACTAATAATTTAACACTTCATAACCTCAACTCAACCCTTTCGCCAATCAGTCTTTTTATTCACAATGAATGGCGGCTGAAAGGCAGAACTGATAAAGTTAGAGATTCTTGAATATCCCCTGGACCCATTTATGGTCCAATTCCTCTGTGACTCTTAACATAATTATGTTTATGAAACTTTTGACAAACCAAAATAATAACCAACAATTATTTTGTTTAAGCATAGTGCATGTATAATCATTTAGAGTTCTTGATCCATAAGCATCCTTCAGTTCCGACCACGTTTGTAAGACAAAGGGATTCCAGTTTCCTCACAAACATGGATATGCCAATAGGTGTATTAAAGGAGTGTATATCTAGAAACCATGTTCATGTAACTTAATTTGCTAGAACCCTTCATTAGCATCAAGTTCAACAACTTCGCATTAGGAATAGCTGCAGCTACTACTTCAGTTGCGTGATGCAGACAAAGTTAATTTATTTAAAATCAAGGGTCTGTACGTCTCTCCAATTTGTCCTACTGCCACACTTTTACCATGCTATTTCCCCATTTGTTTGATTGACTTACACTGCGGCATCTGCTAAAACAGGATAACAGTGCAACTTTGTTCTAACTCTACATACCCAAGCATTTAATACAACTATTAATGAATCGCCTGTTCCTGAAATGTACTCTGTAGTGCTGCACAAATGTGCAAGGTCTTTACTGCTGTATGTCACAACAGTGCACATACGCTAACTCTATGCTACTTCAATATTATAACATTTACTGCTCTGACCTTTTGGCCTTTGCTGCAGTCTGTACTACTTATGGCACTCTGCTACTGTACAGCACAAATCTGTACTTCAAGTGTCTCAGCTTTTGCAGTCCAAAATATTTGGGTCCTTTAACAAAATTTCCAAGGATACTACTTGTAACATTAATCTGCATTTCCTACATGTCACAGAACAGCCAAATATGACTCAAACTCTTTGTTTTGTGCTTTACATAAATCAAAACCATGCATACGGACTTACCTACATTATATTTAAGATAATGAACTTGTCTAATACACGGCTGTACTCCTGCTGAAATTGACTGAAAATGCAATCCTTGGAAACTGCTAGACTAAATATGCAAAAAAAAAGTGCATTCAAACATGCACACGCACAAACACAGATGAAAGTCTGAGGTTGGAATAGCTAGAACTATTCACTGTACTTCAAGGTACAATTATTTCAGAGTTAATATGTGGCATATATCAGGTTATGACTCATGATTTAATTCTCTGTGATTAGCACATTATACTTCAGATTTGTGGGATATACTGTAAAGGTTTTGCATTTAAACTACAAAGATGCTGTAATTCATCGCCTGTAAAGAGCTAAAATACAGACTCGTGTCTTTTTATCATCAGCGTTTCTGACCTGCCTTTAGCATTACAGGCACAGCATGTACTTGAGGGACATTACTATTTCTATCGTACAGCAAAGCTTTTATGATCTACTGCAATACATTGTGTTCTCTGTATGCAACTCAACCATGCCTGCAAACATTTCATTTTGCTCTGCTTATTTGCCTCTACTACAGTCATTAAATTTTTTTTTCTCTCTTTCTCCATTTTAATGATTTTTGGGAAATAGTTACATCCCTAACACAGTCCACAGACTCTACTGAACATTCTACAGTGTGCTTCTTCATGCCTGTACCAACACTATTTACATTAGGTGTGATTTCTGTCTGCTTTACTACAGGGCATCATGTTGCATTCTGTGTGGTCACCAGCATTTTCTCTTATTTTTGCCCCATCTCTCTCTTGTAGACTTAATTTTACATACTTCCAACCTTTCAGTCACACTTTAAGCCAGCAATTCAAATGTTCACTTGCTCTATACACACCAATGCCTTTTTCCTGTGCTGTCAGTTTCCCTTTTTTCCAGTGTCAAGTTTCCCTTAACAACATCTGACCTGAACATTTCTGAATCTATACTCAGCTCCATCTCATATTTATAAAAGACTTGCACAGGCTACCAAAATCACAACCTAATGTTCTTATGCTTAACTTCAGATAAATAAGAATCAAAATAAACGCTCGCACAAGCAGTAAATTCTTCTTTGGTTTAACATATGAACAAAATGTATTCTTTGAAGACAGAAATCTTACCCCTTCTCGTCCTCCTTAAGCTTAAAGTGTTAAATACCTTAACTGTTTCTACTGTTTCTATGCCTGCCTGTGACATGAAGAAACACACTGTACTGCATATTCAGTAAGTCCATATACAGTTGTATATATCAAAACACCAAAAACAACACTTCTAATTTTATGAAATTATTATATGAAGCTTAAAAACCCCTTGCAGTTGTGAAGTCATCCTCAGTCTAAATCTGTAGATGGGTAGCAGAAATGGCAGTTCAATGTGTGACAAAATATATTTGAGAGTGAAATTCAAGACTGTTCTGCTCAGAAATAAATTTTAAATAAAATATTGCATTGAGAAAAATAAGAAATGTAAAGTTGCTGTTGAGGCACGTATGACATGCTACATTTAACAAGTCACAGAGTGAGGGGAGAGGGAGAAACAGCAACTATGCAGAGATTTCTTGCTGCTTATTAGTAAGAAGAGTGTGAATGCATGGCGAGTCATGGACCATATGATAAACAATGGACTTCCTCGAGAACCATTAATAAAAAAACTACATCCAAGGAGCAAAAACCAAGGCTTACAGGTTACAGAAAGAGAAGAGACATGCAAACTTCCAAAGGCAAGACATGCATAAAAGAAACTTGGGGGTGGAAAGAATGAACACAAAAAATAAAAGGTGCAAGGAATATCAAAAAGCTTAGAATGGGTGTAAAGAAACCCAGAACATTAGATCCTCCTAGCAAGGGTATCAAGCAGTTCTGAAAGTGACTACCTGACAAAAACATTACTCATAAAACAGAATGAAGAGGAGCAAACAAAACAGCAAGTTTGCCTAAGAAAAGACTTCACTCTACATGTTGTTTGGAAAGTTGCTAAATGTTGATCTTTGCCTTTCATAACAATTTATTTTAGTTTTCTATGTCCTGGAAACACAGAACATGATGATCTTCAAAATACTGAAATTATAAGCTTGAAACAAATCCATAAAATTGGCAGAAAAAGACAAAACTCTAAAACGTACAATTTTAAAGAAATCACAAATCAACCCTTTTCCCTATTTGGCAGATACTAAGTTTATGGTTAGAATAGTATGGTACTAATTTACAAACTGCCTTACCATTCTACTCTAATAATACAAATTAATTTGTTGGTTAAATATCTTTGCAGCTCTTAATAGTTATGTGCTCTGGTTTTTTAAGTCATGTTCCACTAGTTTGATCATATGAAGCAGACCCAACAAAAAGATCTCCATACAAACTGTTGCAATAACACTAATATGCTATGCTACATAAAAAGGGTACTTTTATTTTAGCTCCCCTGTTTACACTCATACCACAAAACTAACCAAGCATGCAGTATGGATAGGTTTATCTGCTAAGTCAATGAACAAAAAAAGAAAAAACTGTAACTGAATAGGGATGTGGAATAAATTAAATATTTGTAAACGATGTAAAGTCCCACTGAACCAAACTTCCTTTCTTGGAGAAAATTTGGGGAGCCAGTGATTCCAAAACAACAATACAAACTAAACATGTTAGTAAAAACAAAAACCACATACACAGCATATTCAGACCAAAGGCCACAGTTCTTAGATTCATTACTGTAATGGGCAAGGTCAGCCACAAAACTTGCTGGCTGTCGAGCTAACTCAGAAAAGGAACTTATGCAGTCATGCAAAAGCACCTCATCCCACTCCACAAGGGGGGATCCACCTTAGATCCCGGGAACTACCGCCCCATCAGTCTGATGAGCCTGATCTGCATTATCATGGAACTTATAAACAAAAGACATTGGCAACCTTAAAACAATGGACTCCACCCAGTTTGGGTTCGTGAAGGGCCGATCTTTTCTCCTGAACCTGACTGACTCAAAGTCTCCAGAGCCGTGGACGAGGGTAAGGCAGTCCACACAGCCTATCTGTACCTCGCCAAGGCCTTTGACATCATCCCCAACTATGGAATCATAGACAAACTTACTAAGCTGGGCATTAATCCCTACGTCACTCACTGGGCTGCCAACTGGCTTACTGACAGAACCCACACTGTAACAGTAGCGGACTCCAAATCCAGTTCCGGACAAGTGAGTACCTCAGGGTTCAGTCCTGGGACCTCTCTTGTTTGGCATCTACTTCTCTGAAGTACAGGCCAACACTAAGGGGCTCTGGCTAACAAAGTTTGTAGATGACTGCAAACTGGGATCCATTATTGAATCCCCAAATGATGTGGATACTCTACAAAAGGGCTCAAGCTCAATGACAAGAAATGTATAGTTATCCCCTTCGGGAAAAACATGTACCCATGAATTACCACATAGGTGGCAGTACATTAAACAACAAAAGTGTGATAAAAGACTTAGGGACAAAGGTGGACAGTGGTCTCACCTTCAATAACCAGATCGCCACAACAGTCAGGAAATCCTTCTATGTGGCACACCTCATCACCAAGGGCTTTTCATCCAGAAAAAAGGAGGTCATTGTCCCACTGTACTCATCCCTCATTAGACCCACTATAGAATACAACACCCCATTTGGTATGTACCTTTCAAGACATCTGCAACAACTGGAAAGGCCGCAGAAATACCTCACTAAAAAAATCACAGGCCTAAAGCAGCCGCCTTAAAAAACTCCAGCTATACTTTGTCGCATATAGTCTACTCTGAAGTGATATCTGCTTAACATACAAAACCATGTCAAACCCAGAGCTGTTGGACATGCTACACTTAAAAAAAATCCCAATCCCTCAGAGCCACATGCTCCAGGGATCTAAACCTTGTCATCACAATAAACAAAACATGCTGGAGGGATAGGTTCTTGACCCAGAGACTCCCCAGACTCTAGAATAAATTGCCCATACATGTCACGCAGAGCGCCTCTTTGGGCCTCTTCAAAAGGAACCCTGATGATTGGATGGAAGAAAGGAAATTCACTTCGGGGATCACGTCAGTCGCCCTGCTAGACAGGGGTCCAGGGAAGTAAATAGTGTGGGAAGAAAGAGCCACGGAATTGTTATGGCTAGGCTTGTATAGGCCCTAGGGCCGATAGCCTAACCTATGAACCAATGCAAAATAATACATGCATGTCCCAAACCTCTCACTTGGCTCCTTTCAGCATATTCAAACTCTTTACCCTCTAACATTATACTATCCTTAATATGCAAGTTTAGAACTTTTTTCTATGAACTTGCAGCACAAAAAAATCTACCACATACTCCATAACTTACATCTTTACATTGTTTAGCACATGAATCAAAATGAATTGAGGCTCTCAATAATAATCTGTCTAAACAACAGGGACCACCAAAGCAGAAATGCACGGAACTTCCATCCCCCAACACAACCCAAATGACACATAGCCCACAGACTCAGTGTGCCACAACCACAGCCAATAAGGCAAAACAACATACCCAACACACTAGTCATAGGTGACTCTATAGTCAGGCACACTGATGTCCCACTCACTAGGCTAAACAAGGAGAAGGTTACTATCAGCTGCCTGTCGGGTGCCAGGATTCGCCACATAACCCACGCACTCAGGTCACTCCACACCAAGTACAAATATGACTGTCATTGTCCATGCTGGTGTGAATGACCTGAGATGTACCTCCCTGGACTACATGAAAAGGACATGGAAGAGTTCTCCAATCTTGTAGCCCAGGCAGGTATGACCCTAGCCCTGAGTAGCATTCTGCCATCGCCCAGAATGATACCGCAGTACAAGGACAAAATGATTAACTTCAACAATTGGTTAAGCTTCTGGTGTCATTCTAAGGGGATCCAGTATCTGTCTGCTTGGGATGACATGGTCAACAGACCATGATGCTTTGCCACAGATGGCCTGCATCTGTCTCCCCTGGGATTCCGGATACTAGCCAAGGCTCTTGCTGCCCCTGTAGTGCCTTTTTAGGCAGGGTTCAAATAACAAATTCACCACCGTAACAAGAAGAGGCAAACAAAAACTGAAGGTAATGCTACTCAATGCTAGAAGTCTAAATCTCAAAATGCACTCACTCGAGGCACTCCTTAAAATGGAGAACTCGATATCTGTGCAGTGACCGAGACCTGGTTCAAGGCTCCAGAGAGCACACCTGCACTACCAGGCTGTAACTCATACCACACTTTTTGGCCATGTAACCTGGACCGAAACACCACAGGCAGAGGTGTGTCCATATTCATCAAGGATATCCACACCTCCAGGCTAGTTGCTCAGCATAATGCATCCGAGGTTATCCAAGTGCAACTAACTCTGGGCAAAACTGCAATCCAAACTGTAGCTTGCTACAGATCCCCCACCGTGCCCCAGGATTCCCATTCCTCTTTTCTTGATGTACTGGAAAATATTAGGGTTCAACCAAACACCGTAATAATGGCTTCAACTACCCCACCATTAACTAGGAAAACTACTCGTGTACCAACTCCTTAGCTCAACGCTTTCTGGAATTTATAAACTCCAATGCCCTAGTTCAACTTATCCACACCCCCACCAGAGGCAACAATATCCTAGACCTAGTCATTACCAACATGAGTGACCAGTGTTCCACACCCGAAGTCAACTCCTCGTTGGTCCGATCAGACCATAAGCTTATCACCCTTTATATCCACATCCCACCACCCATTAAGGAAACCACAGTAAAAAAAAATTCTCCAAAGTCAACTTCATGCTTCTTAAGACCGAAGTGGTGAACTTCATGACACCCATGCAGATGGACAATACAGTTACAACTGCTGAATCCTACACAAATGTACTCTATAAGCACTTACACGAGTGCATGGATCGTGCTATCCCAAACTCACTATCCTCCAAAAAAAACGGAAGCCAATCTGGTGTTCCCCTGCCATAAACAAACTGTACAACAGAAGGAGGAAACTGTTGCAAAAGAGAGTAAAATCCCAAGAGTGGTGGAGCTCCCTGGTCAGCCTCAGTAAGAAGCTGAGATCATTTATAAGATCCTCCAAAGCTAGCTACAAAAACAAAATCGCCACAAAATCCAAGGGCAACCACAAAGCATTCTATAGCTAAGTCAAGAATCTAGATCTGCTCTGAGTTACAGCACAAAGGCACGAAAATTACAGAACCAACTGATATTGCCAACATCCTGGCAGATCGGTTCAGTGCTAACTTTACCCCCCTCTCACCCCCTAAAGGGCTCATATCTATACAGGACGAATGCACAGTCCCTGTAATCACAACTACGCAGGTAAAAGCTGCACTCTCTAAAGCCAAAAAACACAGCATCCATGGGACTGGACAACATCCCAGGCTGCGATTTACACGAACTTCAGAACGAACTGGCTCCCCACTTAAGTACCATGTTCAATAATAGCCTTGCATCAGGCTTTGTGCCCAGTGAATGGCGCGCAGCAACAGTTATCCCACTCCACAAAGGGGGAGCCACCACTGATCCCAGGAACTATCGACCTACTAGCCTGACGAGCCTGGTCTACAAGGCCATGGAACGTATCATTATGGAACTCATAAACAAAGACATTGGTAACCTCCAAACTCTGGATCCCACCCAGTTCGGGTTTGTGAAAGGCAGGTCATGCCACCTGAACATGATCGACTTCGAGGCAGTCACCAAAGCCGTGGATGAGGGTAAGGTGGTTCACACAGCCTATCTTGACCTCGATAAGGCTTTCGACACCATCCCCCCATTCCGGAATTATAGCTAAACTCACTAAACTAGGTACAAATCCCTACGTCACAAGATGGGTTGCCAACTGGCTCACTGACAGAACCCACACTGTAAAAGTTGCAGACTCCAAATCTGACCTCAAGGCAGTGACAAGTGGAGTGCCACAGGGTTCTGTCCTAGGACCTCTCCTGTTTGGTATCTACTTCTCTGAAGTACAGGCTAGTACAGAAGGCCTCTGGCTGACGAAGTTCGCAGATGACTGCAAACTAGGAGCCATAGTCAAGTCCCCAAATGATGTGGACGTCCTACAGAAGGGCCTCACTGAGACAGATGTCTGGTGTCAGAGCCATGGCCTCAAGCTCATTGCCAAAAAGTGCAGTGTCATCCCCTTTAGTAAAAACTCTGTACCCATGAACTACCACATAGGCAGCAATAACACCGAATGCGTGATAAGAGACCTTGGGACCCAGGTGGACAGTAGTCTCTCCTTTGATAGTCACATCGCCACAGTAGTCAGGAAGTGCTTCTACGTGGCACACCTCATTATAAAAGGGTTCTCATCCAGGAAAAAAAGAGATCATTGTTCCCCTCTACTCGTCACTCATTAGACCCATTATAGAGTACAACGCCCCTTTTGGAATGTACCTCACAAGACATCTGCAGCAGCTGGAAAGGCCACAGAAGTACCTCACAAAGAGGATTACTGGCCTCAAACAAATGCCCTACACTGACCGCCTCAAAAAACTCCAGCTTTACTCCATAGCATAATCGCCTACTCCGAGGTGATCTCTGCCTAACACATAAAGCTATGTCAAACCCAGAGCTGTTGGACATGCTACACCTAAAGAAATCCCAATCCCTCCAAGCTACACTGTCTAGAGACCTAAACCTTGTCACCACAATAAACAGGACACGCTGGAGGGAGATATTCCTGTCCCAGAGACTTCCTATACTCTGGAACTAGCAACACAGCTATGTCAAGCAAAGTTCTTCATTAGCACTCGTCAAGAAAAATCTTGATGAGTGGATGGGAAATAGGAAATAGACCCCGGGGATCACTTCTGTCTCTCTGCTGGACAGTGGCACAGGAAAATAGCTTTCTTGGGTGGCGTAAGCTTTGGTACCTTGCTGGCTAGGCTTACGTAGGCCCTATGAATGCTGAAAAGAAGGTTTTTCATGATTCCACAAAAGCTAAAGAACCTACCACCTTCTCTCCCTCGCTCTCTCTCACAGCCAACCTATGTGAATCTTGTCCTTCAAACACCTCTAGTACACTGGCTCTAAAAATCTCTCATTTCGTGACAACTTTGTTCATTAACGTGTCAGTAGTTCTTAGTTTGCAAGGCTAAAATACTTTGTTTGGATGCTCCAAATCTCCCATTTCTTCATACTAGAGGGACAGCATGATACTGGCAAAAACATTTCACAGCTGCACTATACATTATCACTACCTGGTTATTCCTCCATGAAAAATATCAGGGACTCTCATATCCTCTCCAACTTCATTCTTCCCTAATTGTACTACCCTCGAAGTCAGCCAACTGTCATCTTTTAAATCAACATGTGAATGAGTCCATGCTGCCTTGTCCAGAAAACTGTGACAGTACACCAATACCAAGTCACAGAACTCTACACCAACTCTTCTCCCAAGCCAACAGTACCCTTGCACAGACCGTGGCTGCAAACTCCCTTTCACCTCCATACTGCACATTCTCACTCCTTGGACCTGCTTTATGGGAGACTGCAGAGTGTGAGAGAGAGAGAGAGCGTGGGCGAGAGAGAGTGTGAGAGACACTCACACACAGAAATCTGCACCATTTCTGCAATTACAAATTCAAAGAAAAATTAGACCATCTACATGTACTTCACACTCACTTTTTCACTAAAATGCACCCTCCCACCTTACAAGACGAGCTAAGTTTATCACATCTTTCAGATGTATTTCTGTGTCATATCATTCCTCCTACAATCTATTCTAACCTCAAAGAATACCTTTATATCTGTAAAGCTGAATATAGCCTGAAAATCTACTTTATCTATAAAGTACTTTAAACAATGCTCTGTGATATATTACACATTTGAACAAATATAGTTGTGTGTGTGTATATGGTATGTGCTTTTTATAACTTTGACATGGGACTCTGTACTTTAAAAACTCACAATCTTTCAAGGCAGAGTTTCCAGGTTCTCTCTATACAATAGTAAACGTATCTTCCCCTTGATATTTATTTTAAATTCCAGGCTGTTACTGTAAGGGACTGCGTTAGTCCATTGCCCTAGTTAACAAAAATAAAGTGGGTGCTTGCAACAGGAACTGTTACAAGGATTTGTGAAAATATAACCAAGTGGTTTGAGATGGGAGGGGGGATAATTAGAGGTGAACTAGAAGATTCTATGAGTAAAGTCATTGGTATCTTGTAAGTAAGCAGCAGCAACAGAAGGGACTAGACCAAAACCTGCCAAAAGCATAACTAATAAAATACCGCTGTACATGAAGGAGCATTTCCATCTACATCTACACGATTGTTAACCAGTTTTACAAAACTGGTAAAAAATGCATAAACCTTAAAAAATAAATAAAACACAATACAGTACCCACCTTTAAAGCTCTAGGTGGCAGCCAACTGAAAAAAAGTCAAATTGTGCACAGAAGGCTACATATGCCACCACCAAGTAACTGAATTTATGCAGATAACTATTAACAAAGAGACATCTGTACAAATGCAGTTTAAAATGAAATCAAATTAAGGATGCAATTCACTATTAGATATAAAAAATTGTTTCAATACTACAAATTCTTAATGCAGTTAATATAAAAAACACATTTTAGCAAGCGAATAATATCAGCTTTGTATTCTAACAGTTTATCTGCTCATCCTTTACTACAAATATTAACAACACACCTTAAACATTGTTTAAAACTATTAACTTTACTTGATAAAAGCGAAATAAAAATCGAGTACGTATACCAACCTGAGATTTTATGCATCTTGCTGGATTAAAATACCGGAGCCACAATTGTGCATATACTGTAGAAATCCATGCTGCAGAAAACAATTTGGCTCTGCCCTGCTAACAACCACTCCCTCTCCACTGAATGCGCAGACAGATATGTGCATGCAGCGCTGCAGAGCCTCCAGCTACCGTGATTGGTTCTTCGGGTCCTACCTCCCCGCTGTCATTCGTCGGTCACATGCACCGACCCCAGCCAGGTTTGTCGCCGCAGATTCATGAAAATGTAAGGGAACAGAACGTGGTCACACAAACATAACCGAATGACTCATCATATACCAAGTGACTTGAGACGCAAGGTGCGCAGACAGTATAAAAGAGGAGTAATGCGGCTTTAATAACCGCCAGTTTGTAACCTGCCCACCCCTCGGGAGGGGGGGGGGGGGGGTCAAGCTGCCAGCCTAGTCCCAAACTCCCATACTGTCACCAAGCCACCGCAAATAATGGACGGTACGTACTGTTCTGTTGAGCACAAATACTGCCGTCGGTAGGAGAAAAAAAAATTACCACTTAAGAACCGCGGAACACTACACTGCGTTAGTACATAGGAAGTCTGACACTCTCCAACGTAAAACTGGGATCAAGTTTCGTTCTTGTATAAGCCAAAGTGCAAGTTCATAAAAGACCACATATGTTCCGTCTAACAGTAAAGATTTCGCTTCCCAATTTGTGCGTGTGAGCGCACCCACCTTCCTATTATTATGATAATTTCTTTCTAGGCATATATACGTACACACATTTATCAACACAATTATAACACGTATGCGTCTTTAAAACAGAACAATCCTGAACACACAAAAATATAAGTTTGTCAAGACATTTGATGTGATTACTCACCATCAAAAAGGAAAATTGTTAAGCTTTTAATTCTCTATTTTTTTCTTAATTATTACACTGGTTGCCTCTCAAGCTCTCCTCTTCATCCCCGCTAAATGTGTTGTAACACCTCACCGAAGCAGAGCACAGGTCGTCCTCGTATTGCAACACTATGAAACACTTAACTCAACTTGCTTTCCATGACGTTTCCTCCTTTACTGGTCCTCGCAACTATCGGTCAACTATGTAACATTAAGCTCACGTGAGGGTGACGCATGTTTACAAACATTGCCGAAATCACGTGGGTCGCAGAATGTTCCGGGACAGTCAGAAACTGCTGCTAGAGGAGGGACAGGGAAAGTGTTGCGCAATTCCTTAGATACGGTGCTGGTGAATAAGAATGGCCTAGTTACAATTAATTCTAGTTTATACCAGCCAGTTAATGAGCTCGCGTTGGTAACCCCTCTTTTAAACAGTTACTCAAAAAAGACATCAGGTTAATAAAAAAAAATAATAATTCCTCCATCCCGTTTCCCATTTGTAATGGTGTAGGTTGCTATTTGAGAACACAAGGAAAGCGACCGTGCCTCAGTTGTCTAGTTATTTGCAAAACTTCCAGATTTTTTGCTTTATGTTTTTGGACCAGTGGCGGCTGGTGACTTCAAATTAAAGGAGAGCTGCATGAGACAGTTGAATGGGTGGGGCCAATGGGAAAGGGGTGTGACCAACTAGAACAGGGTGGAGCTATGCTCAAAACCACAACAACTGGAACTTTAATTAAATAGGCTGCCCTGGGTGCCAAACAGTCATTACGAGAGTCCAATCAAGACAAAATGTAGAAAAAAAAAATATTTCAATGCATTGGCTACATGACAACTTACTTAATATCTAGATGGAAACAGGTTGTGAGGCATGAAAAAATAAATTACTTTTTAAATACATTACTGGAGCAAAATCAAGTATAAAAAACAAGCAGCACTCAACTCAAACCACTACTCCTTGCACTGCAGTTCCAATTATAATTTATATTCATCTTTATAAAATTACCAAGAAACATGCTGAAAGTGGCGATCTCTGTGATACCCCCACTTGTAAAAATGTTTCTTATCCAAAAAAGACCTGCTGCCTGACACAACTATCTACTTGTTTCATGGGGAAGACATGATCAAAGTAAAAAATGAACAGTAAACAAGAAACAAGCTCAAGATAAATTGCTTAAAGGATTCCTGCACAAGTTATGGACCACACATGATAGACTGGCATTCTGTTTATTTTACGGGTAAGCCTGCAAAGATGACTGCAAATCTCCAACAAAAGATGACTGCAAGCCTCCAATAAATGTAATGAGCTTCTGAAAATACTGTAATCCTGTCCTTTTATTACAAATACTGTTATATGCATTCAATAGCCAAGGCTTATACATTATCTAGTTATGTAAATATTCTATGCATGGCAACTAGGGTTGCCACCTTTTTAAATGCCCAAAGTGGGACATTTTTGGTACAAACATCAGATTTTGCAGGCCAAAACATACTCACGGCCAGTACAAGGGACAGAACTTCCCTTTTTTGCCTAAATAAAAGGTTATTCTTGTAGCATTTTAGTTGCTTATTCTGTTTCTTATAACATTTAGGTGTTTCAGATACAGAATAACTGTTTTATGCAACTATCGCATAAAATATAGGAACTAATTTTCAATCCCAACGCAGTGCAGCCCTTGGCCGAGACGAGGAATCACGCTGAAAATATAAAATAAACATTTATTCAAAATCAGAGTGGGAGCATTTTGGCAGCGCCACTCTGATTTTGAATAAATGTGCATTTTAGACTGTGGAAGTATCTGACGTTTTATAGCCATTAGAGGTTCATGTGCATGGTGTTTCGTTTATAGGAACTAATTTTGTCCTAAAATCTCAGGACAATTCCCATTTTTACACTTTTTTAGCAGGACCCAACTGCCCAAAGAGGGACTGTCCCTCGCAAAGTGAGACAGGTGGTAACCCTAATGGCAACAACGAAAATGCTTTCAATGCTGGTAATTCTTTAACAGTATGCTTATTAAAGCTTACTTGCATCTTACAATCTTCGACAAGCTTACCTAATGCTCATTAAATCATTGCTACTTAAGCAGAGCAACAGGGCACTGTGACAGCATGCATTTCCTGAATAATAAGAAGCATAAATCAACAGTATAAAAATATGTCAGAAAACCAGAACATTCTGCAAAATCAAGGACAGATGAAAAGCCATGGTCGTACTTGTGGTCTACCTTGGATGGGGGAATACTCTGCACACTTGCACTGCATAACTGCTCCTTGCCTTCCTTGGACACATCCAGAGCCACTACAATGGGGAGTGGGGTGCAACAAGTATGTCATAATTTGAAATGTCTCTGGCTGACAGTGATGGCTTTGACACTCATACCTCTCAACTTCAGAGCAAGAAATCTGGACAAAGCCATACATAGAACTAGAAGTGGGACACAGGCCCAAAAATAAGGACAAATTTTAAATATTGCTCTTATTAACTTAGATAATGGAACAGTAGCAGATCTTGCATTAGTACGGATTTTCGGAAGGGTATAACATCTGAAACTCAAATGTCTGCCATTATTTTCTAACTTCAATCTTTAATGACTTGCCACTAATTTGCCAGAAAACCACAATTTTATGAAAAACAGACCAAAAATGTGATGCAAAAATATAAAGTTGCCACACAATACAGCTGGGAATCTGTCAAAAAAGGGACACCTTTTTAATATTAAAACTGTTAACTTGAGCAGCTAACAAAATAAGAGCATCTATATGCATTTCTGAAATAAAAGTAATCTATAGCTCTGATCATTACAGTTATATATAATTGTAAACCCTCCACATTTTCTTCCAAAATTGTCATTTTGAGGAGGGATTATTAGGGGAAAGTAACATTTTGAGCCAAAATTGGAGACAACTGAGAGGTCTTGATATTCCTAATTCTACAAAGCGATTTGCACATAGCTCTCAACCTCTTAATGCAGGAAATCTGGACAAGGCCAAATATATTGAAGGAACATACAAACACTACTAAAAATTGCTCTTGTATAAACTTAAGACAGTTGATAGAATAACAGGTCTTACATTAGCATGCATTTTTCTGAAGGTTATGATGTCTGAAACTCAATGTCTGTCATTTAGTGACTTCATTCCTAAATGATTTTCTAGAAAACCACAAATTTTATGAGGAACAAACCAAAAATAAGAAGCAAATATCTATTCATTCTGCAAAAATATGGACAACTGAGAGGTCTAGTTCAACCGGGGCTATCTGAGTTTGCTACCCTTCCTCCCATCACAAAATCATGGTCGAATGGAGCCTCCCCCCTGCAGCCATTCCAACGCCCCATTCCTTGGTTATTTTGCCCCATTTACCATAAACACTGTAATGTGCATACTGCTTTACTTCTGCCATGATTTAGATTTCATTTGAAAGTTTTATTTTGCATTTTACACACAAACCCTAATGGATATCTGTTAAACAAAGCAATGCAGTCTCACAATGAAAATAGACCTAGCATTAAAACTTCTCTGCCCTTGAAACTCACATGCATTGAAACAGCAATGAAACCCACATTCAAAGAAAATACATTTTGCCAGTGGCAAATAAAGATTAAGTCTGGGCTGTTTTCAAAATCATAGGCCCCTTGAACATAAAACATACACATGCTCTTTGATACACCTTCCTGACTGTATTACATTATATTCCTTGTACAATACAGTACAGTTGTTAGAGGGAATTTTAAATTTATTGTTTTGAACATTTTTCCAGTAAACAATTAAACAAAATGCATGCACCAATGACAAAAACTGCCCAACTCAGAATATTTCCATCATATAACGTCTACTCAGCCTTCTATAGTCCACCAGTATCAGTAAATATGCACAATCTCTGAAGTAGTAAAATCCACATTAAAGAAATCTGTAACTAATAAAGAGGTTGCTGCTAGCAAACAACTTTATATGTCATTGTTTCATCTACAAATAAAGTGCCTGTTGCCCTTGAAGATTAAATTGCCTATGTTGCATGCATTAAAAAATGATAAGCTAGTAATACAGCAATAGGGAATGGATAGCAAACTGATAACAGCTTCATAGTTACTAGGTATCTTTGCTAAAAAGGACTGTAGCATCCACTCCCTTTACAACATAATACAGTATCAGCAATGCAGCACAGCCTTCTGCATCAAACACAAGTACATTACCTGTTGTGCTATTAACAATGCAAACAGACTTTGCATAAGCAGCACTAAACTTTTGTTCCCCTGCAGCTCTCAGCTCCTTGTAAAATCTACTCAACACTCAGCTGTATCTCTGAACTTTGCAGCACAAGATATCTGGAAAAAGCCAAAATTTATTGGGGGGGGGGGCAAAAGTCCAAAAACCAGGGACACATTTTAAACATTGCTTGTATAATGTTGGAAAGTTGCTAGAATAAAATGCTGTGTTACCACCATACATTTCACTGCCACGTCTTGAACCCAGGGGACCCTGTGCAAAACAATCAGAGAAACATACCACTATGCCAAATCAGCTGAAACAGAGGAAGACAAACTTAAATGGCTACTATTTAGTGAATTCAGTTCTCACCATAGCTGTCAACCTCTTAGCAAAAAACACCTGAAAAAAGCCAATAATGTGGGAATACAGCTGCCAAACATATTCAGTGAATTCAGTTCTCACCATAGCTCTCAACCTTAGCACAAAATACCTGGACAAGGCCAATAATGGGGGAATACAGTCTCAAAAATATGGGCAAATTTCAAATATCCATGTTATAAACTTAGAAAATTGCTAGAATAAAATGTTTTGTTTTACCATGTACTTTCTGAAGAATATGAAGTCTGAAATTCAAATGCCTGTTTATTTGTTAACCAGGAAGCTAGTCTGACTTGGAACAAAACAAAGCCAAATTTCAGCAGAGCAGGGAGAAACACATATTTGTAAGGGATGGGAGGACATGCAGACTCCACACAGAAGGCACCCCAGCTAAAAATCAAGCCACAGAACCTGTAGCTGTTAGGCAACAATGCTACCAGTGCACCACTGCACTACATTCCTTTGCAATGAAATATGAAGATACAGAAATCACATATTTTATGACAAACAGAACAAATATGAGGTAAAAATCTGCAATTGTTTTACAAATAGTGGTGGGTAGGGAATTCAGGTCCTTGCCACCTGCATCCAACGTATAGGATTCAAGCCTGAGTATTTCTACCCACCGCTATATGTTAACAAGGGTATTTCACACACAAACTTCTCCCTCGCTCTCTCTCTCTCTATATATATATATATATATATATACCTCAAAAATGTAAACTATTGAATGGTGAGTGATTGTGCTTAACTCATCTGTCACCAGCTGATCATTAAACAAAATTATATATACCATCGCTGAGATAACACTATCTGTACACACACCATGTATAGAAAAAAACTGGTACATGTAACAAGCTGATCTTCTATCAGCTGTATTGTCTTTTTTTCTGGTCAACAAGATAAAAGCTTGATGACTTCTCAATCACACACATACATAAACAGATTTCAAAGGGAAGTGGGATTTCTTTTTTTTATGTTTACTTTTGTTTATATCAAGAAAGTTCATAAATATTCAAAATGTGCAAGTCGGTTGCTTTATATTCCCTTCTGATAAAGTTGAGTTTCCATAGTCAGAAAAAAAGTTACACAACATCCTTTTAACGATAAGTCACTCGTGTTAAGTTTCCAACTTGGAATCATTATCTCAGTTTTTACTGTTGTAGGTTTTGTACAACATTACATTACTAAACCAACACATATCGATTCTCTGCAGAAAAAAAAAGCAATTTATCAACTTCAGTACAGCTTGCCATTTGTTTGTTCATTACTTTATTTGATCAGCTGTGCTGCATCCTTTTATTTAAACACTGCTTGGCTTTATTCTGTTGAGTACTGCAGCTGATTCAGCAGATTTTTTATTTTTCATTTTGTTACACTTATTTATAACTTTCCTGGCAGCAAAGGCATGAAGGAACATCAGCAGGTAGCCAAAATAGTTTAGGTTGAACACCTAGACAAGTTTCCACAGTGCAGACTCAATTCACTGAAACAAGCTGTTGTTTAATTAAAAATAAGCCAGCACAGACAATGAAATATTGATTCAGTTTACAAAAGCTGCAAAAAAAATGCACATTTTTTCATACCAAACTTCACAGTAGCATTAGGGTTATGCATAACATAGTCCTCTGTATGATTCATAGGCTTCTGCTAATCATGGTATTGTTAAATTATATCAGAATGTTATGCTTGCCCTAAAAGACTGGTATATAACTTTTCAAGCAAAATAAGAATTGCATTATTGCTGAGTTCTCTTAAACATGAAATATATACTATCATGCATTAAAAAAGGACAACAGTTTCAATGTCTGTGACACCTGTTAAGTAATCATTTCTATTCCCAAGATTTGTGTTCATATAGTAAACCCTGCATCTTTTTTTTTTTTTTAATTTAGTCCACTTATACATTACAAGATCAAAATTTACCTTGCCACTGAAATCTGTTGCAAGCAGGATCATTTTTAATCATATCTATGTATGTCAGTCAGCGTAATGGAAAGTCTCACATTTAGTATAGCTGCATTAATTCCCTGGTAATTATTTCAAATAGTGATGAGAAACAACCAGCACATATAGTAAAAAAATGTGCAACATGTTTTAACCTCTATTATATCTATATATACACACACGGATTCACCTAGCCAAGGTTTATCGACTGCCTGTTTAATTAAGTCTTATTACAGTGAGACTGATAAATCAAGTCCTCTGTTATTACATCATAGTGATGTGAAAACTGGAGCTGCACCACACCCTACAAAAACACACACACACACACACACACACACACACACACACACACACACACACACACACACACACACACACATACACACACACACACACACACACACACACACACACACACACACACACACACACACACACACTTGAATAAACAGCTATTTCCACTAACGAACAGACAGGAGCTGCCTTGCTTAAACGGAACTATTCACACACACATCTTACCTGTAAATGAGTCTGTACTCCGGAAAGCAGTAATCCAACTCCATTGTCTCAGCAAACCCGTGCTCGACTTAATGCTTCCCTGCAGGAGAACTTACCTCACTCCTGATTGGTCCTGCGCTCAAATCCCTGAGTACCTCTCTCCCGATTGGTCCTGTCTGCGGCTCAAGCAGTCCGGAGCTCCTCTCTTCTGTGCGGTCATCTACCGCAAGGCATCTTGGGCATCTGCGGGGCAGAAAATACCTTCTCTGCATCTGGACTGCTACTCAGGCAGTCAGAGTTCCCAGAGATTCCTGGGCATCTGCGGGGCAGTTTGAGTGTGTTCACACATGCGCAACAGTTCCAGTACTCGGTAAAAAAAGAAACATTTTTTTTTAAAGTTTATGTTTTATGTTTTGTATTTCTTTTATTTCTAGGTGGGAGGGCTGCAGTCCTGCAGACCGATAGTACGAGCTGCTCCTGTTTTGGACTGTTCCTCATAATACTTGAGGTTTTCTGGCGAATTATTGATGATTGAAGCCACTAAATAATGGAATACATTTGAATTTTAAATTTCATATCTTTCAGAAAATACATGCTAACACACATTGTGTAATTTTAGCAACATTCCAAGTTCATAACAGTAATATTTAAAATATATACCTATTTTTTGGCCCTTTGTCCTCCAATAATTTTAGGCTTTGTTCAGATTTCTTGCACTAAGAGGTTGAGAGGTATGAAAGCAGCTGATATCAGTTCTGCAAAGCAGATCACAAAAAACATATTTGCTCCTAAAAATCAAAACCAAAATTTATTTCTTGAGCAAAAAATGTTGCACTTCATTTGTAATATGCACTGTAATGTAAAATATTACTTGCATGTGGGCATACCTCTCTATTGGCCAGAATGTTTCAGAATGTCCAGATTTTAGTCTAATATTTTGGTCTGTTCTAAAATTTGTATTTTTTTTTCTGGTAAATCTTTGAGACTGCAGTCACTAAATGATGATAAATGTTTGATTTTTTCAATTTCATGTCCTTCAGAAAATGTTAATGCAAATCCTGTTATTCTAGCAGCTAAGTTTATAAAATCAAGCATACAAACAAGGTTGTCAAGAGTGCACACACTACATCCACCATGCATAGTGTCCACCACAAACATAGAACAACTTATGCTGAGGTACTAAAAAGCAATCTTCCCAAACCTCAAATATCTTCTAAGCCTGTAAAGGTCAACATCTATTCTCAGCAATCTCTAAAGCGCTTGCCAAAAGCAACACCAAATGCCACACATATGCCTACACCCAGTGGAGCTCCAAGAGCAAAGCCCATAAGGCAAGCAAACACATTACCCAGGACTCTTGTCATAGGGGGCCATACCTCTCAACCTCTAAGTGCAAGAAATCTGGACAAAGCTCAACAAAACTGGGGGGACAAAGGCCCAGAAATAGGGACATATTTAAAATATTACTCTTATAAACTTAGAAAGTTGCTAGAGTAACAGGGTTTGTTTTAGTATACATTTTCTGAAGGATATGAACTCTGAAACTGAAATGTATATCATTATTTAGTGACTTCAATCCTCATCTCATCCCAGTGATTTGCCAGAAAACCACAAATATTCTGAACAGTTTTAGAATATTCTGAAAGTGCAAGACATCCAGACAAAACTAAAAATAATTTGGTTGGTGGAGGCCCAAAATCAGGAACAAATTTAATGCTGCTCTTATAAACCTACCAAATTGCTACAATAAGTGTTTGTGTCATGCATTTCCTAAAGGGTACAGAGTCTGAAACTCAAATGTATGTCATTATTTATGGCGGTCAATCCTCAAGTTAGAAAACCAGTATTTTTTGAGGAACAGCCGAAAAATATGAGCCAAAAATCTGGACATTTTTGCAAAAATCTGTATAGTTGAGAGGTATGTAAGGGAAGTCCATTGTATGACACAGAGATGCCTCACTAACCATAGAGTGAGGATCCATTAAGTTATGCACACACTCAAGTCACTACACCACATGTACCAGTATGATTCTATCATATTCCATGTGGGTGTGAATGACCCGAGAAGTACTTCCCTGGACTATATGAAAAAAATGATTTCTCTAAATATATGTCTCAGGCAAGTATATACCTTGTATTGAACAGCATTCTACCTTCACCAAGGATGATGCCACAGTATGAATAAAAGATGATTGACTTTAATAATTGGCTTAGTTTGTTGTTTATTTCCTGGAAAATTCAATATTTGTCAGGATGGGAGAACATGGTTAACAAACCACACTGGTTTGCAAAGATAGTCTTCACCTCATGCTCACAGACACAATGATTCCTGGACTTTATTAACACCAGCATCCTTAAGCAGATAGTGCACACACTCATCAGAGGTTCAGATATACTGGAACTGGTACTCACCAGTATGGGGGAGAGCTGCACCCTCCCCCCAAGTGTTGCATCCTCACTGCGAGGTTAGAACACAAAGCTGTCTCATCTGAAATAAAAATAAACCCTTCCACAGTTAGGAACTATTCCAAATCAAACTATATCTTGTTAAGTGATTGTTAAAATTCATTGCCTCTTCCAACTCCAACTTCACAGCAACCTATGTGGAAAAGTTAACAGAGACCCTGTACAACCATGTAAATGGCTGTATAGAGGCTTCTGTATCTACTAGAAGTAAGCTGAAAACAAACTATAAACAAACATCACCAGTGGAATCCTAATCTTAATAAGGTATATAACAAGGGGAAAAAAGTTATGGCTAAAATCAGGAAGAGCAACTCCCATTATGATAGGAGCTCTCTAATTAAACTAAAAAGGAAACTGATTAATACAGTCCAGCAAGGTCACTTACTAGGTCTTGACAGCCTCATAGGCTAAAGACCACCACAAGGCCTTCTATAACATTGTCAGAATCCTCAAAGGCAGCACACATCAGTGTGCTAAACTGGTGGTCAGTGGTGCCACCTTCACTGAGCACAGTGACATAGCAAATTTGCCGGCTGAGAAATTCAGCTCAGACTTAACCCCCACTCTCCCCTTCCTCCCCCATGAAATGCCTACTAGCATACCCTCCAGACTACTAACACAGGGCAGGTCCTGCCAGTGCTCACTAAGGCCAAAAACTGCCTCAGTGGGCCACAGCAATATCCCAGGATGCCTCCTAAACAGCTTAAAACATAACCTATCAGAACCGCTTGAGTCACTTTTCAACTATAGCCTCAAAAAGGCTTTGTATGAGAATGGAGGACTTCAACGGTCATCCCACTTCACAATGGTTGACAGTGAACCGACGACAGAAACTACAGACCTATTAGTCTGACTAGTCTAATATGCAAGGCCGTGGAATGAATTATCATGGAAATGATCAACAAGGATATAGGCAACCTTAAGATGCTGAACCCAGCCCCATTTGGCTTTATCAAGGGAAGGTCATGCTTTCTAAACCTGGTGGACCTCTTTGAGTAGGTTACCAAAGCAGTGGAAAAGAGGAAAATGGTCCATACTGCCTACCTATACCTGGCTAAGGCATTTGATACAATACCTCACTTGGGTAGTTGACAAACTCACCAAACTGGGCATAAACCCCTACATACCTCACTGGATTGCCAGCATGCTCACGGATGGCCCAGGAAGTCAGGATTAGTGAGACCACATCCACTAAGAGACCAGTGCCAGCAAGGTACCTCTGGGTTCCATGCTAGAACCTCTCCTATTTGCCATCTGCTTCTTGGAGGTAAAGGCTAATGTCAAGGGTCCTTGGCTGACCAAGTTTGTAGATGATTGCAAATTAGGAGCTGTCATAGATTCCTCCCATGACACAAACATCTTACAACAGAGTCTAACACAGACAAATGACTGGAGTGAAAGTCCCTGATTAAAACTCAATGCCAAGAAATGCATTTTAATGCCTTCTGAGTAAATGGACATCCAGGCTAATTACTTCATCAATAAGACACCTCTAACAGTTGACCCAGTAGTCAGGGATCTGGGAACATTTGTGGAATATAATCTGACCTTTGCCCAACATGTGGCCAAAGTAGTAAGAAAATCATTATGTCACCCAATGTATAAGTAAGTGCTTGGCATCAAGGACCAAGGAAGTCTTAGCGATACTTTATTCGGCCCCTTATCAGACCCATCATTGAATATAATGCCCCCTTCAGTGTGTACCTGGGCAGATAGGTTCCTTACCAGGAGAATCCAGGGTATAAATACAATGTCCTATACAGATTGCCTTAAAGCTCATCTCTATATTCAGTCTCCTACACGTTACTGAGAGACGATCTATACCTGGCATACAAGGCATCCTCGGATCCAGCTCTGATGTACTTTTTGCACAT
This sequence comes from Protopterus annectens, assembly GCF_019279795.1. NCBI lineage: Eukaryota > Metazoa > Chordata > Ceratodontiformes > Protopteridae > Protopterus > Protopterus annectens. Next base: position 548,971,258 of record NC_056739.1, read on the forward strand.
TCTCAAAACGAACAGCATCAGAACTACTAAATTCAAGAATTTAAATTTTGTTTGTGACATAAATAAGATATGTTGGTGAGGCAGATGTGTCTCAGTGGATTCCCATGCACTGGAGGAGGCTCCCCACCCATGTGAAGAAGACTCCATCTCTAATCCTATTTGAGCACAACCTCGACCAATGGATGGGAAATTGGAAATTCACCATAGGTCTGGCCCTGATGTCTCTGAAAGAGGCAGACAGTAATGCCCAAATGAGCATACCACCTATAACCTCTAGAAACTTCCTAGCTAACATACCCTTCCTAATAAATGCCCAAGATACATAGGGGTGCAATTGGGTTGGGTTGCTTGGCTAGGTTTATAAAAGCCATGGTGGTCATTAGCTTAGTATATACCCATGAACATAAATTTGTCCTCCCATTATTTGTCTTTGTTCAGAATTATTCAGCGCCAAAGTTAAGAAGTATGAGTGTAGATGCTTGTATAAGCTGTTACACACAGACACTTGCCTGAACGATATAATACTAATTTCCATCATTTCATTGCATTACACAGGCTTCCACAAGGTGCAGAAAAAGCACACTGATCTAGAAGTGATGCTTTAGTTGGGCCTATTAAAGACTTTTTCCATATTGTACACATCATATCTCTTAACCTGTAAACACTGAAAACAGGTACAAAGGCCCTTGAAAAGTAGGTACATATAGCCAAAGATGTGAACATCTAATTAGAGTAAAACATGAATACCAAACAGTACATGTTTAAAAACAGTTATGGAAAATGTCAGCACATTATCAGACAGCACAAACGCTGTAGGGTTTATTCAACAGTATCACAAAAATTCTACCACGCAAGCTAATTCATTTTTGCTTCTGAAAAAGGGAGCTGTAAGATGTGTGTCACCTTTCTTTAAATTATTGATGTCATTAGTATGTTTGTCATGTAGTGTGGTTTTCTGTATACTAGGCAGCTTCAAAAATCACAAATGAGGAGGGGGAGTCATTAAGTTGTGTGAAAGGAGTAATCAAGCCTGAATATAGGGTCACACCCTCAAAATAGCTGTATTATGTGCAGGGGCTTGAAAATAGGTAGGTTCTTCCAAAATACGTACAGTTGAGAGGTCTGGTGCCTGTTGCTAACATTATTTGTTTTGTGTCGTTATTAATTCTTAAATGGTACTTATTTACAGAAAGGGGAAATAATAATTTCAATATGTAAAAGCATTATAATAGTTCCATTAGACAGAAAAAGGCAGGTAAATGTTTTAATTTCAAGATCTGATTGAAATTAATTTTAACACTCTGTATCTTCTCTGGCTAAGGTTTTTAAGCCTATATTAGTGATTCCAGTTTATAGCTGTACTGCATTTTTGCTGTTTTAAAAAAGGCACCATGGGGTGGAAACTTTCTTTACCAATAATCAAAACCCAAGAGGATATTAAGCATTGTTATTAAGACCTGGTTTCAATCTTCTGTACTGAGTGTATGTCAGGATAGTTCAGAACTTGTCTTTGCATTAGGTTTGCCACCTTTTCAGATGCCCAAAGTGGGATTAATTTTTGTAAAAACTAGAGATTTTGCAGGACAAGCTCTACCCACAGCCAGTGCAAAGAACTGAACATCACATTTTTTCCAAAGTAAAAGCTTATTATTGCAGCATTTGAGTTGCTTATGATCTATATAATATTTAGATATTTAAAATACAAAATAACTGCTTTATGCTGTTATTAAAGGAAGCTTATGAAATATTTTTCTCGTAAAATCTCAGGACATTTGCCACTTTTCATTTTTTTTGTCAGGCACAGATGCCTAAATAGGGACTGTCCTGAGCAAAGAGGGACAGGTGGTAACCTTATTTTGCACTGGGGCAGTTCCAGACCAGTCAGCTCAGAGCTAAGGGTCTAATTCTTTTTTTGCTCCCATCCACCCTGTTGTAGTTGAATTCTTAAACCCAGTGTATCTGTTGTTGCCTGCCCCTTAAGATAATTTGACAACATAATTCCCTCCCCCTCCCCATTTATTAGCTTTTGACAATAAGCACATAAGTTGTCATTTTGCAAAGCCTTTCCCCTTAAACTACTCACCAGACTAAAGACCTTTGATAAAACTGCTTAATATCATGTGCACTGATTTTTAGTATTAAATTAGTGAGTTTTCTTTACTATAATTAGTTTAGTGGTTCTTTCTGGTGGTAGAAGGAGATTTCCAGGCTGAAACTTAAATACACAGTAGCAAGTCCACCCAAATATTATTTAAAATCCAAACTCCAAGCAGTTATTATTAGTCCTGCCCCCCAGAGTCATTGTTATCAGTATCATGGACAAATACTTTGCCGCAACTCCTCTAGTCAGCCTGAATGAGACAGGTATCTTGAGACAATGTTGAAATTGTCTCATGTTGTCTGACAATCACCTGTTACTCAAGCAGCATAACACAGTGTGCGAGAGATGTACATATATAATATATTTGGAGGCAAAATGCTCATACATAATAAACTAAGACAGCAAAATTGTTAGCAGTACACCACACACCACAGCTCTCCAAGACCATCATTACACAAATAATCCATCATATGCTGAGGTTCTAAAGATTAACTTACCTAAACCTCAAAGACTTCCAAAACATAGCACGGAAACAAAACACACACAGCATATTAAGCCTACTTCCTCACATAGCACAAGGAATCTAAAGTCACAGATGCTGAGCCCATAAGGGAGGCATCGACCCAACCAAACATTCTTGATATAGGTGACTCCATTGTAAGACATACAAATGTGCCTCTTACCCAGCTGAGCAAGGAAAGGGTGACTGTTAATTGCTTGTCTGGTGCCAGGATCCATCAGATCATACATGCACTCATGTCCTTGAATAACAAGTATGACTCTGTCATAGTTTATGCTGGTGTCAGTGACTTGAGGCGTACCTCCTTAGATTATATGAAAAGAGACATAATGGAGATCTCATACCTGCCTTTCACAGATAGTCTGAGAACTCCATCATATCTGAGAGACATGATGGGGCTCTCAGACCATGTCTCAAAGGCAGGTATGAGCCTAGCATTGAGCAACATTCTACCTTCCTCAAGGATGACACCACAATACGAACAAAAAAGAATCAACTTCAGTAATTGACTTAGCTTTTGGTATCATTCAAAGGGGTTTCAGTATTTGTCAGCCCGGGAGGATATGATTGATAACCATGCTGCTTCACCAGGGATGACCTGCATCTATCCCCTCTAGGGTTTCGATTATTGGCAAAGACATTGTACATCCCCATAGTGCCTTTTTTAGGCAATGCCAACTTGATAAACTTACCAACATAATGAAACAAGCAAAGGAAAATATGAAAGTGTTAGTGATTAGTGCTAGGAACCTGAACAAGGAACTCAATGCCCAAAAAGCCCTTCTCACCCTGGAAGACACTGATGTCTGTGTAGTGACTGAGACATGGTTTAAAATACCAGAGAGTAGTCTGACTGTGCAGGGCTATAATGCCTTCTACACGTTTAGACCAGCTACTGTGCAGTAGGGGGAAAAAAGGTGGACATGTCTCAGTCTACATCCAAAAGAGGCTTGGTTCAAGGCTAGTAAAAAAGCATGATGCATTAGAGCTTCTTCATGTCCAAATAACCATCAGAAAGGTCCCATACCATGTATTAGCTATCTATAGAACTCCCTCTATGACAAAAGAAAGGCACAACTCTTATCTACAGGAACTAGAATCACTCTGTATTAAACCCAGCGCCATCTTCATAGGTGATCTAAACTATCCAACTATATACTGGGAAACCTACACCACCACTACTGAACAAGCACAGGGATTCCTGGACTTTGTCAATACAAATGCCCTGGAACAATTAGTCAGAGTACCCACCAGGGGGAATAACATCTTGAATCTTGTCCTTACTATTATGGGATCATCTTGCTCTGTCCCTTGCATATCTTCATCACTTGCTAGGCCTGACCATAAAGCAGTGTCCTTTGAAATAAAACTGAAAAGTACAGTTGTGTAAAATCTTGCCATAGCAGTAGATGTCCTTGCCTTCACTGCTGCAGTATTCTTAACGATATGGGGATTCCCTGCAACGGAAGTCTGACATCCGGCCAGTCTTCCAAAGACTTCTGAATTTAAAAGGTACGTCAAACATTACCATACACTCCCTGCATAACATAGGGCATAAAGGTGATGTTCAGGCTTACCAAAAACAGAACTGATTGCCCCAGGAAGAACACCAATCCAAGTAACCCAAGTGGTAACGTGTACATCCAGGAAGGTAAAAAACTAGGGGGATGGGGGAAGAGAGTAAATACTGCAGCAATGAAGGCAAGGACATCTACCATTATGGTACGATTTTACACAACTGTACTATGTCCTTACATTCACTGCTGCAGTATTCTTAATGATATGGGAGAGTGCCAAAATGGAAGAGGAAACTTGGGAGGAGAAAAGGCCAGAAGGGTCCCCTAAAAACCATGAAGAACTGAACTAGCAAACCCATCCCTAACTCTAGAGATACCATCCAACCTGTAGTGTTTGGTAAAGTTATGCGCAGAAGTCCAGGTGCCTGCTTCAAGAATAGAATTAGTATCTAACCCTTTGAAAAAAGCACCAGAAGAGAAGAAGCCGCAGCTCTAGTAGAATGAGCCTTAGTTGAAAAAGGAAGGTTCTTGCCATGAAAAGTGTAACAAAATGAAATAGCCCTAGAAATCCAAGAATAAATAATTTGCTTGAATACAGCAAGCCCAAAAGATCTGGGTTGAAAAGAAACTGATAGCCTTGGTAATATCCAAATAAATTCTAAGTTGCCTATGCATGTCCAACGTATGCAGCACCCTCTCACTGTTAGTTTGGGGAGTGGGGAAAAATAGGCAGATTAATAGACTGATTAGGTGACAGCTCATTAACCACCTTCAGCATAAAAGAAGGGTTAGTGCACAAGAACACTCTGTCTTCAGGAAAAATCAAAAAAGGAGGACAAGCCATAAGCACCTGCAACTTAGACACCCATCTGGCAGAAGTAAGTGCTAACAAAAGAATAGTCTTCCAGGAACAATGTTGCAAAAAAGCTGAAGCAGCAGGCTGAAAAGGAGCCTGAGTCAACTTCTCCAAAATAAAATTAAGATTCCAGAGAGGAGGAGCAGGCTTCCTGGGAGGCTAATATTAGGGTCTCCTTTACGAAATTGTCTCACCTCAAATCTAGCAGCTAAAGGAGGAGAAAAAGGCAGATAAGCAGAGACAGCTGATAGGTGGGCCTTAACAGAAGAATAGGCCAAACCAGCATTGAACAACTCACACAAATAAGAGAGAACCAAAGGAGCATCCAGAGTAAGTGGGTCCAGGCTACAAGAGAGACACCAGAAAAAAAACCTCTTCCATTTGGATAAGTAGGATTTCCTAGTCATAGGTTTCCTGGCCTCCTGCAGGACTTGCAGCACGTCCAAAGAAAAAAGGTGTCTATGAGGAAGCAAAATCCTATGAGCCACCATATCAGGTGAAGTGTGGACAGGAGGGGATGAATAAGTGATTCCTTGTCTTGTGTGATTAGATCCACCCTGTGAGGTAACTTGTGATGATTTCCCCTGGCTAGTTGCAGAAGAAGAGGGAACAAGTGCTGTCGCGGCTAAAAGGGAGTCACCAACAAGATTCTGAGAGCATCCTGCTGGATTTTGAACAGGACTTTCAGAATGAGAGGAAGTGGAGGGAATGCAAAAATAAACATCCCCTTCCAAGAGAATGAGAGGGTGTCCACCTTCTGTACCAGAGGTCCTGGGCCTCTGGCACAAAACAAAGGAAGTTGTCTGTTCAGAGGGGAGACAAAAATATCCATCCACTTGAGGAGTACCCCACTGGTGCATAATGTCCAGAAACACATCCATGTGAAACATCTTTTCATGGGACTGAGTTAAAGACCTGCTCAGAGTGTCTGCCACAGTGTTCTGACCGGAAGGGATATAAGCTGCCTGAAGAGTCACTTGACACTTGACAGCAAGATCCCATATCAGAAGTGCCAACTAGCAAAGAAGATAAGATCTCGTTTCACCCTGCTTGTTGATATACCACATCACTGTGGTATTGTCTGTGAATACCTTGAGAGGCCCTGGAGAAAAGAGAGACTGAAAGGCCTGAAGAGGCAGCAAAAGGGCTCTCAACTCTTTGACATTAACTAAAAAAATAATACAAATAAACGCTTGATGCAAATGGAATCCACCAGGAAAGACCACTCAGGCAAAAGTAAAATCCACACACTTTATTACACAACGATTTAGCGCTTTCATCAACAGAAATGTGGACTTCATCAGAATACATTGTATGTTTGTATAACCATTTAAATAGCCTTCATTTTGGTGCCAAACAGACTAATAATAAAACCTATACTCCATTTAAAGTGAACTTGCACAACCTTCATATAAATAATACATAAATACTATGACATAAAACATAAGAAATCACATATAAAATCAAGTGGATTTTAGGCTCTAGTTATAAAATTCATATGTGCATATATGAATAAAAATATTCTAATAAATGTCCCTGAACATGTGCATAAGAAACATGATAAGAACTTTAATCATGTAAATATATAAAATATATAACTGTCCCTTAATATGTAAATTATAATCAGCGCTAAGATACCTTTAGTAATATCTATACTTGTACCTGTAAAATAGGTTTAATAGAGATGTGATCGTTTAAACCGGGTAAATTAGAGGCATCAGTTAATAATTGCTAATTGACCTCCCTATGTCCCAATATTGCCTTAAAATTACCCCCTCGAGGACCTAGTCTAACTTGTTCTAATATAGCAAACTTAAAATAATGACTTTCCCCGTTTTTTTCTACATGTCTATATAAGGCATTATTACCATCCTTCCTTCTTATATTATATAGATGGTCGTATATTCTTTAAGGGACCTCTTGGTTTTCCCTATATAGTAACTGGGACATATCATGCACTAAGCCATGTATATTACAAATTTAGAATTACAGTTCCCTTGCCTAAATGTGATCTTAGTTCTGTTAACATTCTCTAAAGTAACACCTACCTCCTCAAGAATTGCATTACATTGTCTACAATTGCCACACCTCCTCGTGTGTTTAGTCTCTGCACAACTTTCCCTACTTATATTACCATACTCCAAATTTTTCTTATTATTGCAGCCCAATTTGTAAACAAATAAAGGTGATTCACCTACTATTTTGTCATTATCTGCCATAAGAATGTCCCAGTTACTGGTTAATATTTGCTTAACTTGATTCACATAGGGGGTGTATTCCAATATACAAGCTCTATGATAATTTGTATCAGTATCATTGGAACTTGTGGATAAATTCTTAACTAATTGTTTTCCTAAAATTGGTGGGTATTTTTTACCCCATTTATTGATGACATACTTCTTTACATCATCCAACATGTACCTAGGGTACCCTCTTTCTCGAAATAGGGAAGTTATGTATTCAATTTCCTCTACCATGTCAATGTACAATGATGTCATTCTGGCTGCCCTTATGCACTGCCTTTTGAAGATGTTTCTCATTAACTTCCTCGGATGGTTACTAGAATACTCAAGATAGCTATTAGAAAAGCATTCTTCATATATATGCAGGATTAAAATCCATTGGATTCACTAGATATAAAAGTGTCCAAATAAGAGATACCTCCTGTATTAAACATTTTTTTAAGGCACCTATGGGTATCTCATTAACAGAACAAGTACGAGATGAATTTAATCAGTTATTTAATCAGCTTGGTTTTGATTTTATGAAACTGATTATTAAAAAGAATGATGAAAGATTCAGTTTTCTGATGGATGAAGTAGAGAAACTCAATAATGTTATAGTCAATGACTTGTTATTTGCACAGAGGGAGAAATTATATACCAAACAGTTTAATATGGTGGATAAGAAGGCACAGACAATATATACAAAGAAATGTAAAAAAATTAGTAGATATGTTGAACAATATAAGAAAGATGTAGTTTACCCCTGGAAGGAATGTAAGGATGATGTTGTGTCTTTCGGCTTTTCCCAGTTAGAGGTCGCCACAGTGGAACTCCGGTCCGCTAATGATTGGCAGTAGATTTTTTATGTGCCGAGTTGTCGGCCCTGACGCACAACCTTCAATGAAGGTACGCCCATTCGCGCATGTCTCCGCACAGAAGATGCTCTAGCTGAGAATCGAACAGGACGTCTTTCTGTGAGGCGACAACGCTACCGCAGCACCACCATCGCAGTACAAGGAATGTAAGGATGATACTACTGAAAAATCAGGTAGAAAAGGGGTAATGAGGAATGACAACTCAGGGTCAGAGAATGTTGATCCCGTTACACATTATGAGGGGAACAGATTAAATTTTCAGAAGGGATGGAAACAGCAGCAACACTGAAGTGGAGAAAGGCTTGGAAGTGGAAACAAAACAGACCATACAGGCCAAACGGGTATATTGCAGACCAAGCATGGGGAGAGAACATGTGACAATGGTAAATTCACAACATGTGAATGAGGTTATGCCAGAAATAATATTTACTGAAGGTGTAGTTAACAGTTTGGACAATTTTAAAATTTACAACTACACTAATTTGGTTCTGGGAACTGAACATTTTAATCTAGTGTCTAAAGGTATGAAGTATATACCCAAAACTTGTTTTCACTTGGTTGACTGTTTAACTGAGATCAAATTATTCCTAAGAAAATTAATTTAGCTATTATGTTTCAGGACAAATCTCAGCCTTTAGCTACTAAGATGCTTAAGAAAAAAAGTTTATGTTCCATCCACACATCCAAGTGTTGCAGTGTATAAGAAAATGGTCACTAAGGAAATTTATAGATTCCAGAACAACATCAGATATAAGAAAATTAAGAGTAATTTATCAGGTGAACAACTTAATATTTTAAAACAACTTAAGGATGATCATAACATCAGAGTTATGAAACTTGATAAAGGTGGGGGGTGGTTATTTATGACGCATTGGAATATGTTACTAAAATGTATGAGATACTTCAGACGTCTGGTAATTATGAAAAAGTATCCATAAACGAAATACATATAGCTTATAGGCATATTGATATGTATTTAGAGGAATTTTCATTGGATAATAGAATTACCATGGACATTTATAATTGTTTAAAAGTTGAACATCCAATATTGGCAACAATAGTGGGGATACCAAAGATACATAAAAGTATAACCAACCCTCCCTTTCATCCCATAGTATTTGGTAGTCATTCAAAAACTTTTCCCATGGGTGTAGCCATAGATAAATGGTTAAAACACATTTACGAAAAAATACCACATATGATCAAAGATTCGTGGGACTTCCTAGGAAGTTTATCCCCTAACCTTTGGAAAGAAGGATTAATTTTTATTACGATCGATGTAGTAGACTTATTCTCATGCATACCCAAACAGAAAGGGTTAGATGGATTCTGTAACAGTATAAGACAGTATGCAAATTTGGAATGGGATTTTGTCAGCCTCATAATGGAATGTATGACTATGGTACTTGATCACAATTATATTTACTTCGAAGGTGAATACTTTTGACAGACCAGAGAGGTGGCATTGGGGGCTGCTTGTGCCCCCATGTTCGCCAACCTGGTCATGTTGGATTGGGAAAACAACTTAATCTTCAAAAGTGAATATTACAAGTACATCCGACTTTATTCCAGGTTCTTAGATGATATTTTTATCCTATGGGATGGTTTCCAGGATAGTATAGACCAGTTTATGGAATATTTAAATGGTACCAGTACTTATTTAACATTTACATATACATTTAATACAGGAGGTATTGCTTATTTGTACACTTTTATATCTAGTGAATCCAGTGAATTTAAATCCCATATATATATATATATATATATATATATATATATATATATATATATATATGAAGAATACTTTTTCTACTAGCTATCTTGAGTATTCTAGTAACCATCCAAGGAAGTTAATGAGAAACATCTTCAAAGGGCAGTGCATATGGGCAGCCAGAATGACATCATTGTACATTGACATGGTAGAGGAAATCGAATACATAAGTTCCCTATTTTAAGAAAGAGGGTACCCTAAGTACATGTTGGATGATGTAAGGAAGTATGTCATCAATGCATGGGGTAAAAAATACCCACCAATTTTAGGAAAACAATTAGTTAAGAATTTATCCACAAGTTCCAGTGATACTGATATAAATTATCATAGAGTTTGTATATTGGAATACACCCCCTATGTGAATCAAGTTAAGCAAATATTAACCAGTAACTGGAACATTCTTATGGCGGATAATGACATTAGTAAAATAGTAGGTGAATCACCTTTATTTGTTTACAAAATGGGATGCAATATTAAGAAACATTTGGAGCACGGTAATATAAGTAGGGAAATTTGTGCAGAGACTAAACACACGAGGAGGTGTGGAAATTGTAGACAATGTCATGCAATTCTTGAGGAGGTAGGTGTCACTTTAGCGAATGTTAACAGAACTAAGATCACATTTAGGCAAGGGAACTGTAATTCTAAATTTGTAATATACATGGCTAAGTGCATGATATGTCCCAGTTACTATACAGGGAAAACTGAGAGGTCCCTTAAAAAAAGAATAAACGACCATCTATATAATATAAGAAGGAAGGATGGTAATAACGCCTTATATAGACATGTAGAAAAAAATGGGGAAAGTCATTATTTTAAGTTTGCTATATTAGAACAAGTTAAACTAGGTCCCTGAGGGGGTAATTTTAAGGCAATATTGGGACATAGGGAGGTCAAGTGGCAATTATTAACTGATGCCTCTAATTTGCCCGGTCAAACGATCACATCTCTGTTAAACCTATTTTACAGGTACAAGTATAGATATTATTGAAGGTATCGTAGTGCTAATTATGATTTACATATTAAGGGATAGTTATATATTTTATATATTTACATGATTCAAGTTTTTATCATGTTTTTTATACACATATTCAGGGACATTTATTAGAATATTTTTATTCATATATGCACATATGAATTTTATAACTTGTGCCTAAAATCCACTTGATTTTATATGTGATTTCTTATGTTTTATGTCATAGTATTTATGTATTATTTATATGAAGGTTGTGCAAGTTCACTTTAAATGGAGTATAGGTTTTATTATTAGTCTGTTTGGCACCAAAATGAAGGCTATTTAAATGGTTATACAAACATACAATGTATTCTTATGAAGTCCAAGTTTCAGTGGATGAAAGTGCTAAATCGTTGTGTAATAAAGTGCGTGGATTTTACTTTTGACTGAATGGTCCTTCCTGGTGGATTCCATTTGCATCAAGCGTTTATTTGTATTTTTTTTTAGTTGGTTGACTAAATGAACTCTTTGACATTGATGTGCTCCTTCTGCTGATGAGGCAACCACACCCCCTGTACCTTTAGGGAGCCAAAAGTCACCCCCAATCCCAAGTCTGGTGCATCTGTGAACAATTTCCTGAGAGGAAGAGGGGGATGAAAAGGGATCCCTGGATTCAGAGACAATTGCTGAATCCACCAGAGAAGTTCCTGTTTGAGGCAGGGTAAAAGAGGAACTACACATTCTAGAGGATGTGCATTTTGAAGCCACACTGACTTCAGAAACCACTGAAACTTTCTCATATGAAGACTGGCCAGAGGGAGCATCAGAATGGTGGATGCCTTGAAACCCAGAACTCTCAGAAACTCGCTGGTGGCAATGAAAGCCAGAGGAAGAAGAGTTTGAAAGAAAGAAATGAGAGTTAAGGCCTTTGGAGGGGGAAGGGATGCAAGCATTGGCACCATCTGAATCCTGCAACCAAGAAAAACATGATCCTGAAAAGGAGTTAGAGACGACTTTTTGAAATTTACAGTGAACCCCAGGCTCTGAAGAAGGGATACTTCAAAATGAAGATTTTGCAAAAAGGTCTCTGGAGAAGAAGCCTGAATCAACAGGTCATCCAAGTAAGGAAATATTTGGATCCCTTGAAGTCTCCAAAAGGCAATCATAGGAGCAAGGCATTTTGTGAACACCCTTGGGGCAGCTGAAAGGCCAAAAGGCAAAGCAGAAAATTAAAAATGCCAGGAAGCAACAGAGAAATGCAAAAATATCTTGAAAAGAGGATGGATCAGAACATGGAGATAAGCATCCTTGAGATCCAGAGACACCATATTGGCCGGAGGGAGCAAGAGAGGAAACAGAGTCTGAAGGGAAAAGATCTGAAAGGAAGGTACCTTTAGAAAAGTGTTTAGATGAGAGAGGTCTAGAATTGGTCTCCGTGTGCCCTTTTTTCTAGGCATTAGAAACAGTCAGGGGTAGAGCCCTTTACAAATGATTGACAGAACCCAAGAATCCTGAGTGATCTGAAGCCAAACAGGAAAAGAAAGAGAAAGGCGAAGAGAAAGAGGAATGTGGCTGGGAGGGGACGGATAGTCACACAGCACCTGGCTTGTCCAGAAAGGAAGGCTTCTGAGTCCCTGAAAATTGAATAGCCTTAACAGGAGGAGTCTGTTTGCCACTCTTGTTACCTTTAGTAGAAGGAAGGACTGCCTACGAACAAAGGTAGGCTTAGCGGGGTAGTTAATCTGAAACTTAGACACAGGAGAAATAAACTTGTTTAAGTTCCTGTAAGTCCTTACCTCTTATCCTGAAGGGACTTAAACAAACCAGCAGCAGCTTCCCCAAACAAAAGTTTAGAATATAGAGGAGCATCCATCAACTTAGCTTTAATATCATCAAGTAGAGGTTGATGCCTAAGCCAAGATTACCTCCTCATAACTGAACCAAAATAGCAGCTATAGAAGAGGCATCATAACTGCATTTAATATAATTACAAATGACTTGAGAGGAAGCCCCCTAGCAAGGAAAGAGCAATAGTTTTACTCTCAGAGTCAGGACAATTGGAAATAAGTTGACAGGCTGGAGAAAGAAGAGCCAACAATACCTAGACATATGGGTCTGATAATTAATAGCCCTAAAAGCTAGGGTAGCAGAAGTGTATAGCTTTTTGACTAGCCTGTCCATAGTTCTGCTGTCTTTGTCAGAAGGCAATAACTTGGGTAAAGGAAGCAATTGACATGGCTTATTAGGGGCTAAGGACATTACTAAGGGGTCAGCAGCAGGACATTTATATAAAAAAGAACAATCCTCAGGAACCCTATAAAACTTATCATGCTTCTTGGGAGCAGGGGGAAGAGAATCAGGTGTGTGAGATGCATTGGAGAAAGCATCCAGTAAAGCAGCCAAGACAGGACGAATAGTCATATGTTTAGGAGAGTCCAACTGCAACAACTCACAGTACCTCTTATGGATATCAGAGAACTGAGTACAATCCCACTTAAAAAAATCCACCATCATACAGTGTGTTTCCCTAAAGGAAATTTCCTCCAAAGGAACATCAGGACTAATAGATTCCTCCTCCTCTGATCCATAGTCCAAAGGAGAAGGAATCTGAGTAGACTAAGTTAGGGATTTGTCAGTAGAATCCCTCTCATCCTCAGAAGAATCCTGGTCTCTAGTTCTTTTTAAGAGGAGTAGAGGACCAAAGAGGAGCAGGAACTGAAACCCCGTGAGGAGACTTTAAGGACAGTAAGGCAGAAAATAACCCTTGAGTAAAAGCCTGCCACTCACTTTGTGGCTCCCTAGAAGCAGAAGAAACATGTTTAATTTTTTGTTTCTTTTTAAGGGAACATCCTGAGAAGGCTCAGATCCAGGATGAAAGTTGAGAACCGTAGCAGGAACTTATTCCCCAACTAAAAACTGAGGAACTCCCTAAGGCCTTTCAGAAAAAATCAACTGTGGTTCCCTCTGAACATCCAAGATGAATGCCTGCAAAGCCTCTTCAGATGTGCTGCCTGCTGGATTCTCACTGGCCTCCAACACAGTTACAGCAGAGAAATCCGACAACACAGCTGGGCGAGCCTCAGGGTTCATAACGACCTCAGGAGGAAACACCTGGCAGAGGCCGAACAACAGATGATTCCAGTTGTACCTTTTTCACCTTCTTCTTCCTTAATGGCTGGCCCTCAGGGCAGGAGATTCCCTCCATAGTATCTTTAGTGCGTAGCTTAAGATGCTGGTTCTCAAGATATAACAAAGGGAAGAAAGTTAACTGTGAAGGGTTTTTGGAACAAACAGAACAAGATGTATGGTCATGAGAAGCACCTAAACAAAAAATACACTTATTGTGGCAGTTTCTATGGGATAGCTGTCTCCCAAACTGGCATTTACCCTTCCTGGATGACATTAACCTCAAGGAACACAAAAAAATGAAAAAAAAAAACAAAACAAAATCCCCAATGGAACATTTATCTTGCAAAAACAGCAAACAGGTGTAGGAAGTCACTGGAGACCAAAAATGCATTCATCTGGCAGAAGACAGATGCAGGTAAACAAACTGATGGTGTAAAAGGTATGTTCAGACTGGCGGCAAAGAAGTTCTGTTTTTGGTAAGCCTGAATGTCACCCTTATGCTTTACATTACACAGGGAGCTTATGGTGATGTTTTGCATACATTTTAAATTCAGAAGTCTTTGGAAGACTGTCCGGATGTTGGGCTCCCAAGGATTGTTAAGAATACTGCAGCACTGAATGTAAAGACATCTAGAGATCCCTTCCACCCATGGCACCTTTAGAAATTTCTTTAAGACAAACTACCTACTCCTGAGTGATGCATTGGCAAGCTTTAAATCCACACCAAACCCAGTTAACTCCACTGAATATGCAGAAATGTATACAACCACACTATTCCAGATGCAGCTGTACCCCCTAGGAACAAGTGCAGGACAAACCTCAGTAACACCTCCGTAACAAACCCATATGGTAGAACCATAAAATCAGGTAGCATTATAATAAAAGGAAAATAATAGCTACCCAAGCCAAAGACATTCACAAGGCATTTTTTAGGTATGTTCGTAATCTTAAAAGCACAACACAACAATGTGCTGAATGATTATGAATGATGTTACCTACAATGAGGCTAAAGGTATAGTGAAACTACTGGCAGATAAATTTAGCTCTAACTTTACCCCTCTCTCCTTTCCATCTGTCCTTCTTGCTTTGAGTTGTCACACAAGACCAAGTCCTAAAAGTGTGATTAAAAGCCAAAAATACTGCATTGATGGGTACTGACAATATCCATTAATGTATCATGTCTCAAATAAATAACTGGCACCAAAATCATGGACTGAAACTAAATGCCAAAAATGCTTTATTGTAGCCTTTGGGAAGTCATCGACCCTAGGGAACTACCACATTGACAATATACTAAAACCAATACAAAGTCACTGGAACCACAAACTGCTGAATAAAAAAGCTTTATTCAAACTTAAAACTGCTAGTAAAAACTTTCATCTCATAAGGCTTCCTCAGGCAAAGTAAAACAAACAGCACAAGCAACCCATTTAAATAGTATCTCAGTCACATGCTAGCATCTTCAGTTAGACTTCAATTACATTTGCTTATGCAACTCTTTCAGCATAGGCTTTAAAGAGACATTGCCATTTAAACCTGGTAAAATGTGATATGGGCACAAACGCCAACTCAACTCATCTTCCTCTGCCCTATCTTTAATATTCCCTCCACGAATTGTGCCATTTACTACCTTAAGAATAGAAAATTTAAAGGTATGATTTACTCCTTTCTCTTTCATATATTCATATAAAGCATTAGTTAACATTTCTTTCCTTATTTAGGTTCATAGGTTCATAGGTGTGTACTAGGCTAATGGCTCTGGAGCCTTTACAAACCTAGCCCATAGGATTACCCTGGCATTGTGCCACCCGACCTTAGTTCCCAGGGCCTCTGTCAAGTAGAGCCATTGGAGTGATCCCCGGGGTGAATTTTCTATTTCCCATCCACTCATCAAGATTTCTCTTGAAGAGGGCCAGAGAGGTGCTCTGCTTGACATGTATGGGAAGTCTATTCCATAACATGGGCAGTCTACGGGTTATGAACGTGTCCCTCCAGCATGTTCTGTTGATTGTGGTAATGAGGTTGAGGTCTCTGCAGCATGTGGTGTGGCGGGATTGGGATTTCTTTAGATGTAGCATTTCTAGCAGAGCTGGTCAGACATGACTTTGTAAGTCAAGCAGAGCTCACCTCTAAGTAGGTGATATGAGACAGGGAATAGCTGGAGTTTTTTGAGTCTGTCCATATAGGACGAGTGTTTAAGGCCTAGGATCCTCTTTTTGAGGTACTTTTGTGGCCTCTCCAGTTGTTGCAGGTGTCTAGTGAGGTACCTGCCAAATGGGGATTGTACTCGATGATTGGCCTAATGAGGGAAGAGTAGAGGGAGACAATTACCTCTTTCTTCTTGGATGCAAAGCCCTTAGTAATGAGATGTGCCACATAGAAGGACTTTCTGACCACAGTGGCAATATGGTGGTCAAAAGAGAGGTTGCTGTCAACCTGTGGTCCCAGATCTCTTATAACACCTACTGTGTTCATTGGACTACCATCGATATGGTAATTCATGGGAACCAGGTTTTTCCCAAAGGGGATGACAACACATTTTTTGGCATTGAGCTTAAGACCATGGTTCTGACACCAGTCATTGGTTTTAGTGAGGCCTTTCTTTAGGATGTCAGCATCACTCGGGGACTTAATAATCGCTCCCAACTTGCAATTGTCTGCAAACGTTGTCAGCCAGAGTTCCCTTCGTGTTGGCCTGGACTTCAGAGAAGTAGATACCAAACAGGAGAGGACCCAGGACCGAACCCTTTGAGACTCCACTCGTGACTGGTCGGCAGTCTGACTTGGAGTCAGCTGCTTTCACACTGTGGGTTTTATCTGTGAGCCAGTTTGCAACCCACCTAGTGATATAGGGGGTGATGCCTAGCTTAGTGAGTTTTTCTATGATTCCTGAGTGGGGAATGGTATCCAGGTCTTGTCCAGATCAAGGTAGGCTGTATGAACCACCTTGCCTTTGTCCACAGCTCTAGTGACTGACTCAAAGAAGTCGACCAAGTTGAGCAGGCATGATCTACCCTTCACAAAACCAAACTGTGTGGGATCCAGAGTTTGGAGATTCCCTATATTCTTGTTTATTAGGTCCATGATGATGCATTCCATAGCTTTGTATATCAGACTCGTCAGGCTAATTGGGCGATAGTTCCCAGGGTCTGTAATTGCTCCTCCCTTGTGGAGAGGGATGACTGTAGCAGTGCGCTATTCAGTAGGGACAAATCCTGAGGTGAGGCCATGATTGAACAGGGCACACAGGTGAGGTGCCAGTTCACTCTGTAGTTCATGTAGAGCACAGCCAGGGATATTGTCAGGTCCCATAGAAGCTGTATTCTTGGCCTTGGACAGTGCTGTTTTAACCTGTGCAGCAGTAATACTGAGTGCCTGGCAATCTACTGGTATTGTGGTTGGTCCTTTGGGGGGGTAAAGTTGGCACTGAATCTGTCGGCCAGTATATTGGCAATATCTGTTGGCTCGTATAGGAGGTACCATTGTGCAGTAGCTCAGAGCAAATCTGGGTATTGCTGTGGAGATTCTTTACATAACTATAGAAGGCCTTGTGGTTGTCTTTACTATCTGCTACAATTCTGTTTTCATAGCTAGCCCTAGAGGATTTGATGAGGGATCTCAACTTTTTGTTGAGGCTGATAAGGGAGTTTTTCCAGTCTTGGGAAGTCTTGGGACTTTACCTTATTCTGCATCAGTTTCCTTCTTCTGTTGTAGAGTTTGTTTATGGCAGGGGACCACCAGATTGGCTTCCTTTTTTTGGAGGAGAGCATCTTGGTTCTATTGGGTATAGTGAGATCCATGCATTTGTGTACGTGTTTATACAGTGCATTGGTGTATGATTTGGCAGTCATGCAACTATTCTCCATTTGCATGGGTGCCGTGAAGTTAGCCACCTCTGTTTTTAGGAGCCCAAAGTTAGCTTTGGAGAAGTTTTTCATGGTGGTTACCTTTGCGAGGGGGGGGGGGTGTGGATTTCCAAGGTGATTAGTTTGTGGTCTGATCTAACCAGGGAGGAGTTGACTATTGGTGTAGAGCAACAGTTATCCATGTTACTAATGACCAGGTCAAGGATGTTGCCACCTCTAGTGGGGGTAAGAACAAGCTGGTCCAGGGCATTGGAATTAATGAATTCCAGGAAAAGCTGGGCAAGTGTATTGGTACATGAGTAATTTTCCCAGTTAATGGAGGGGTAGTTGAAATTGCCCAGTAGGAGAGTGTTAGGTTGGACTGTAATATTCTCCAGGGTGCTTAGGAACATGGAGTGTGAGTCTTGAGACATGGTTGGGGACCTATAGCAGGCTAGGACCTGAATCGCTGTATTACCCCAATGTTAGCTGCACCAGAAGTATCTCTGATGCATTATTCTGGGCTACCAGTCTGGAGGTGTGCACATGCTTTATGAATATGGAAACACCACCGCCTTTGGAGCTTCCGTCCAAGTTCTGGGGCCAAAAGGTGTGGAATGAGTTATAGCCTTTAAGTGCAGGGGTGCTTTATGCTGCCTTGAACCAGGTCTCTGTTACAGTACAAATGTCGATGTTCTGCATTTTAAGGAGTGCTTCGAGCGAGTGCATTTTGAGATTTTAGACTTCTAGCATTGAGCAGCATGACCCTCAGATTGCATTTGTTTGTAACTGTTATGGTGGTAATTTGGTCTTCAGTAAACCACCTAAAAAAGGCACTGTAGGGGTGGCAAAAGCCTTGGCCAGTATCCGGAAGCCCATGGTTGACAGATGCAAGCCATCTCTGGCAAAGCATCGAGGTCTGTCAATCATGTCATCCAAGGCAGACAGATACTGGATCCTCTTAGAATGACACCAGAAACTTATCCAATTGTTGAAATCAATCATTTTCTGTTTGTACTGTGGTATCATTCTAGATGATGGCAGGATACTGCTCAGGGCTAGTGTCATACTTGCCTGGGCTACATAATCAGAGAGCTCCTCCATGTCTCTTTTCATGTAGTCCAGGGAGGTATGTCTCAAGTCATTCACACCCACATGTACAATGACAGAGTCATATTTGTACCTGTTGTTGAGGGACCTGAGTGCATGCGTTATGTGGCGGATCCTGGTGCCTGACAGGCAACTGACTTTTACTTTCTCGATATTCATCCATCTATTTCAGATAAATGGTTGAAAATGCGCTCTTTAAACCTCTGATTTGTTTTTCCTACATAGTATGCTTGACGTACCTTACATACAGCTAAATAGACTAAATTGCATGTTTTATAGTTACCATATGCAGTTAGTTTAACTTCCTTCCCTATCACTGGATGTGTAAAGACCTTACTCACATCTACAAAACTGCAAAAACTACACCTGCCACATTTAGATGTACCTCTTCTTTTTGAGTGTATATATTCATTCAGTTGTGCTTGTTCTTTGTAACATAATATTTGTTTTAGATTATGGCTTTTCTTATACCCAAAATTTGTTTTTTCAGTGAATATAGCACTCAGTTCAGGTATGTCATAAAAGATGTGCCAGTATTTGTTAATTATTTGCTTTATACTTCTAGTGTTCTTATTATAAATCAGCATACATCTAATTCTGTTGTGTTTTTTCTTGGTTACTACTTCCTGTCCTGTTTCCCCAGAAAACATTGGTTTGGCAGTGGTTGTTATGTTTCATAAGCTCATCACGGATATTAGTCACTTTTTTTCTTATCATAACCTCTCTTCACAAAATTTGAAACAATATTGTCTAATTGTTTGCCCATATTACCATCATCTGTATTCAGTTTCGCTACTCTTCATAGGTTCATAGGTTCATAGGTAGGTACTAGGCTATCGGCCCAACAGCCTACGTAAGCCTAGCCAGCAAGGTTCCATAGCTTACGCCATCCAAGAAAGTTATTTTCCTGTGCCACTGTCCAGCAGAGACACAGAAGTGATCCCCGGGGTGTATTTCCTATTTCCCATCCACTCATCAAGATTTTTCTTGAAGAGTGCTAATGAAGAACTTTGCTTGACATATATGGGTAGCTTGTTCCAGAGTATAGGAAGTCTCTGGGACAGGAATCTATCCCTCCAGCATGTCCTGTTTATTGTGGTGACAAGGTTTAGGTCCCTAGAGCGTGTAGCTCGGAGGGATTGGGATTTCTTTAGGTGTAGCATGTCCAACAGCTTTGGATTTGACATAGCTTTATATGTTAGGCAGAGATCACCTCGGAGTAGGTGATATGCTACGGAGTAAAGCTGGAGTTTTTTGAGGCGGTCAGTGTAGCGCATTTGTTTGAGGCCAGTAATCCTCTTTGTGAGGTACTTCTGTGGCCTTTCCAGCTGCTGCAGATGTCTTGTGAGGTACATTCCAAAAGGGGCATTGTACTCTATAATGGGTCTAATGAGTGACGAGTAGAGAGGAACAATTACCTCTTTTTTCCTGGATGAGAACCCTTTTATGATGAGGTGTGCCACGTAGAAGGACTTCCTGACTACTATGGCGATGTGACTATCAAAGGAGAGACTACTGTCCACCTGGGTCCCAAGGTCTCTTATCACGCATTCGGTGTTAAGTAGATTGCTGCCTATGTGGTAGTTCATGGGTACAGAGTTTTTACCAAAGGGGGTGACACTGCACTTTTTGGCATAGAGCTTGAGGCCATGGCTCTGACACCAGGCATCTGTCTCAGTGAGGCCCTTCTGAAGGATGTCCACATCATTTGGGGACTTGACTATGGCTCCTAGTTTGCAGTCATCTGCGAACTTCATTAGCCAGAGGCCTTCTGTGTTAGTCTGTACTTCAGAGAAGTAGATACCAAACAGGAGATGTCCCAGGATGGAACCCTGTGGTATTCCATTTGTCACTGCTTTGAGGTCAGATTTGGAGTCTGCAACTTTTACAGTGTGAGTTCTGTCAGTGAGCCAGTTGGCAACCCATCTTGTGACGTAGGGATTTATACCTAGTTTAGTGAGTTTAGCTATAATTCCAGAATGGGGGATGGTGTTGAAAGCCTTGGCGTGGTCAAGATAGGCTGTGTGAACCATTTTACCCTCATCCACGGCTTTGGTGACTGCCTCAAAGAAGTCGATCAGGTTCAGGAGGCATGACCTGCCTTTCACTATATTTTCAAATATAAATTGCGGGTGCATACTATTTCACTGTAAGTATGCATTCCTTTTTGCAGGTTTTCTACAAAGATGAGTGCGTAAGGTCCGATTTCTGTCTTTAAAAATAGTTATATCTAAAAAATCTATGCTCTTTGTTGAAGTTGTTTTCTTAAATTTTAAAAATAAACTAGTAGTGGAATGGTAAAAAGTAAGAGGTACATCTAAATGTGGCATGTGTAATTTTTGCAGTTTTATAGATTTGAGTAAGGATTTCACACTTCCAGTGACAGGGAAGAAAGTTAAACTAACTGCGTATGGTAACTGTGAAACACGTAATTTAGTCTAGTTAGCTGTATGTAAGGTATGTCAAGCATACTATATAGGAAAAAGAAATCAGAAGCTTAAAAAACGCATTTCCAGCCATCTATCTGAAATAAGGAGAGAAGTGTTAACTAACACTTTATATGAACATAGGAAAGAGAAATGAGTAAATCATACCTTTAAATTTTCTATTCTGAAGGTAGTAAATGACACAATTTGTGTAGGGAATATTAAAGATAGGACAGAGGTAGAGGAGTTGAATTGGGTTTTGCACCTTAGGGCTCAGATTTTAACAGGTTTAATGGCAATGTCTTTTTAAAACCTATGCTGAAAGAGTTGCATAAACAAATGTAACTGAAGTCTAATTGAAAATGCTATCATGTGACTGAGATACTATTTAAATGAGTTGCTTGTGCTGTTTGTTTTACTTTGCCTGAGGAAGCCTTATGAGATGAAAGTTTTTGCTAGCAGTTTTAAGTCTGAATAAAGCTTTTTTATTGAGCGGTTCGTGGTTCCAGTGACTTTGTATTGGTTTTAGTTTTTTGAATTGAAGTACACTGGATTTGCTTACATTACTAGCTGTTCTTTGTATTGAGAAGAAACAAGCCAGCAAGTGTGGAAAGTGCATTTCCAAAAAGTTTATTTAATCCCCTGAATGTAACAACAGACATAATTAGTCATTAATCCAAACCGGTTTCAGCTTAACAGAGCCTTCTTCAGTGGATAACAAAAATACAAAAAGTTCACAACCCAGTATCTGTGTATAAATAGCTGGGTAAATAATCTGAGAACCAATCACAACAGACATTTAATTAAAGTTGGTCATTTAGACCAGGTGGAAATAAAGCTCCAAGTTTGACAATCCATTTCTTTTCTTTAAAGTTCAATATGTCATGCCAACCTTTTTTATTTTTACAAACACCTCTAATATGATCAATAATGACAAACTTAAACGAAGCTGTAGTATGTTTCAGACTGTGTTTGTATAGAGCATTGTTGGGTCGTAAATTTTTAATATCACTAAGATGTTCACAGATTCTAAGGCGAAAAGGTCTAGAAGTCTGCCCCACATAAAAAGCAGAGCATGTGCAGGTCACCAAATAGATGACCCACTCCGTACTGCAATTTGCCCAAAATTTGATGTCAAAAATCATAGAGGTATTTTTGCTGGTAAATTCCCGGGTATGTGAAACACGGACACAATATGAACAGTGGCCTCATGGTATACATCCTATTACTGGTCCCCCTCTGAGAGAAGTTTGAGTGGAAATTGTAGAATCAAAAAGAGGTCTCTTATAATGGCTAAGCCTAGAACCTATTGTACGTCCCCTTCTAAATGAGAAGTAACATCTATCCCTAAGAAAAGGATGCAGTTTTTCTTCTGCCATTAAGACATTCCAATGTCTCTGAATAATATTCATAAAGCCTTTTGAATTTCTTCCATAAGTAGTGACCAATCTTATCGGTTGTTGGGTTACATCCTTCTTCTTGTCTTTATATTGCAGTAAATCCTGTCTATTCAGGTTAGAAGCCCACCTTTTTGCTAAATTCACAGTACCTGGACGATAACCCCTCTCTAAAAATCTATGGGCAAGGTCATCCCGAGACTTAAAATAGGACTGTTGGTTGGAACAAATTCTTCTGGCCCTTAAAAACTGAGATTTCGGTATATTCTGGATGATATGTTGTGGGTGGAAGCTGTGGGGCTGCTGATTGTATTTGTCCATATGCTTTTTACTGATACCCCGAGATATATTATAAGTGGTTACTGAACAACTTTGAGGGATCTGATATATACTAAAGTTTTCTTGGGTTGTTAAATTTTAGGCTTTTCCAATACGCTTGGTATATCAGTTTACATAGGTGGATGCCCATTTTTATGGAATAGGGCCAGGATACAGATACGCAGTAGGGCGATTGAAAGGTTTCTTCATCGCGGGGACTGCTTATTGTATTTGTTTACTGGTCTGTTATATATTGATTGTACATTTATACATATCTGGTGGCTGTGTTTGGACCCAAATTGTCTATACTACATATTTGTTTTTTTTAGATTTTTTGGGACCCCAGAATATTTATAGTTTGGTTTTGGTATCAGTACTTCATTTGGGGGACAGTTCAGTGTGGTTATAGCTGTCTCTCAAAAAAATTTTTGGTTTATATGCCGGGCATTTATTTATATACTTGTTATTGTTATTTAGGATCTGGTTTTGTCAGACCAAATATGGCACTTTCACCCTTAATCCAAGGATTATCTTCAGATTTAGATGATTTATCTGTTTTTGGTTTGGGGGCTCGCAGTTCCCAACATATAGTGGACACCAATGATACTGATTTGAATACTGAATGTGATATGTTCTTTACTAGATTAAACAAAAACATGAAGATGGTCCGGACCAACGTTTGGCATTTACGTCTTTTTAAAGTGTATCAGCAGAAAAAGATTACCCCGCGGGGACTTAGGGTCAAGGTACAACCCTTGGTATCTAATATTGATGACAAATTGATTGAGGATTGGGGCCATATTCAACAACTTGCATCCTCTAAATTTGTTGATGCCCTGGCCGATTTTTATGAACGTAAGGTCCAACCAGGGGTCAGAGATCTAGAAGTCATCTGTTCTGAGTCTAATAAATTTGAAACTTGTGATTTGTTTTCTATACAAGTTAAAAAACTAACCACTGACTTATCCAGATTAGAGTCTAGCTTAAAAGAAAGAAAGCTTAAAAAATTTTTTAGGGATGTGGGTGATTATGAAAGAGGGAAACCGTTTGATACCTCTAAGAATGTGTCCTTTAGATTACCTAGTGAGAATAAGGAGAATTACAAGAAGTTTTCCACTCATAAAAGAAAGAGACCTAAATCAATTCTAAAGAAAAGCTTGGACTCTTCTAGTTTCAGTTCTGGGGAAGATACTTCTTCCAACACAGAAGGTGAATTGGAAGTGAATCAATTTGATGTTTCACCTAAGGCCAAAATAATTAATCCCCCTCACCCTTTGGGTTTAGACACAGACGAGGGGGGAGGAAACACAAAAAAAGACAGGCCAAAACAGGATCTGGAGTCCCTTTTGAAAATGATGACAGAACATTGATTAGCCATTGTAATGTGCATAATATTTCTTCCGTGGAGTTAACCAATACACAAACTAAGTTATTAAATAAAGGGTTAAACTTTGTTCCTGTTTTTTTTGTTCCTGAAGTTTCTTTAGCCCAGGATGTGGCTAATTTTTGTCGATTGTTAAATCTTAAGTTGTTTTATTTGGACAATGATGGTGACACATCTCATGAATTTAGGTTTAAGAAATCCACTTTTAATCCACCTATGACACACCTGGTAGGTGTTTTTCTGAAAAATGTGCTAAAGGATTTACATTGTAACCTTAGGGATTTTCCTATTTCATACAATAATTTGTCCAGGGATGAATTACTTAGTCTTGAAGAACTTGTTAATAATAAGAACTTGGTTATTACTCATGTGGACATGTGATGTGGTGTGGTGATTTTGGATAAAGCCACCTATAATACAGAGGCTATGAGACAATTGAGTGACAAAGAGTATTATATGTGTATGGCGTTGGATCCATCACCTCACTTTCAACAGCAGATTGAACAGTTTTTGTTTAAAGCTATGGAAGAGGGTATTATTACACAGACCACTAAGGAACAACTTATGGTTTCATCTCCCACTAAACAATATTTTTATATGTTGCCCAAGATACACAAACAGGCCACGAATCCACCAGGTCGACCCATTGTTGCTGGACAAGGGTCCCTTACTGAACCATTATCGGAGTATTTCACATACTATCTTAAACCATTACTACTCTACATTAGAGCTAGAATAAAAGATACTACTCAGTTCTTGGACATACTCAATGACATACAGCTTGAATCGAACTGGTTACTATGTACTTTGGACATTACTTCTCTGTACACCAATATTCCACATTGGGCGGGTTTACAAGCTTTGGACTATTGGTTGGTTAGATCCGAGCTATATAAACCCGGATTTAATACCTTTTTGGTATGTTTAACTGAATACGTGTTAACCAGTAATGTTTTTTATTATCAGAATCTATGCTTCTGGCAAAAGAAGGGGACCGCGATGGGTGCATCTTTTGCACCCATCTATGCGGATTTCTTTATGGCATATATAGAGGAGATTATGATTTATGACCCTACTCACAATATTTATATGTGTGAGATGGACATCTGGCGTCGGTATCTGGATGATTGTTGGTTGGTGTGGAAGGCGGATGAAAATTATCTTACAGAGTTTTTGGATTATCTTAACGATAATATATGGGGAATTGAATTCAAGTTGACTTTCCATAGATCAAAAATCGTTTTTTTGAACGTGGAGATCAACAGGAACATGGACAATACTTTGTCCACCACTATATTCAGAAAATTTACGGAATTCAATTCCCTATTACATGCTTCCAGCTTCCACCCACAACATATCATCCAGAATATACCAAAATCTCAGTTTTTAAGGGCCAGAAGAATTTGTTCCAACCAACAGTCCTATATTAAGTCTCGGGATGACCTTGCCCATAGATTTTTAGAGAGGGGTTATCGTCCAGGTACTGTGAATTTAGCAAAAAGGTGGGCTTCTAACCTGAATAGACAGGATTTACTGCAGTATAAAGACAAGAAGTAGGATGTAACCCAACAACCGATAAGATTGGTCACTACTTATGGAAGAAATTCAAAAGGCTTTATGAATATTATTCAGAGACATTGGAATGTCTTGATGGCAGAAGAAAAACTGCATCCTTTTCTTAGGAATAGATGTTACTTCTCATTTAGAAGGGGACGTACAATAGGTTCTTGGCTTAGCCATTATAAGAGACCTCTTTTTGATTCTACAATTTCCACTCAAACTTCTCTCAGAGGGGGACCAGTAATAGGATGTATACCATGTGGCCACTGTTCATATTGTGTCCGTGTTTCACATACCCTGGAATTTACCAGCAAAAATACCTCTATGATTTTTGACATCAAATTTTGGGCAAATTGCAGTACGGAGTGGGTCATCTATTTGGTGACCTGCACATGCTCTGCTTTTTATGTGGGGCAGACTTCTAGACCTTTTCGCCTTAGAATCTGTGAACATCTTAGTGATATTAAGAATTTACGACCCAACAATGCTCTATACAAACACAGTCTGAAACATACTACAGCTTCGTTTAAGTTTGTCATTATTGATCATATTAGAGGTGTTTGTAAAAATAAAAAAGGTTGGCATGACATATTGAACTTTAAAGAAAAGAAATGGATTGTCAAACTTGGAGCTTTATTTCCACCTGGTCTAAATGACCAACTTTAATTAAATGTCTGTTGTGATTGGTTCTCAGATTATTTATCCAGCTATTTATACACAGATACTGGGTTGTGAACTTTTTGTATTTTTGTTATCCACTGAAGAAGGCTCTGTTAAGCCGAAACCGGTTTGGATTCATGACTAATTATGTCTGTTGTTACATTCAGGGGATTTTTTTCCCTGGTGTTTAAATAAACTTTTTGGAATTGCACTTTCCACACTTGCTGGCTTGTTTCTTCTGGATTTTGGTTTCGTATGGCCGTGCAAGGGTTCTACTTGTATCTGTGTTTGTACTTTGTTCTTTGTATTGGGCAAATTGACAATATACTCCTAAGAGTTGACCTAGTTGTTCAGGATTTGGGAACTTACATGACTTTTGACCAACATGTTTCTATTGTTGTAAGAAATTCCTTTTATATTGGACAGTTTAAAAACAAAGAGATTGTGTCTAGATCTAGAGATGTCATTGCCCCCCTTTACTTAGCCCACATTAGGCCAGTCATGGAATATAATGCCCCATTTGGCATATATCTGTCCAGACACATGCAACAACTGGAATATCCACAGAGTTACCTTAGTAAAAGGATACAAGGCCTAAACAACATGTTCGACTCAAAGCCCTGTCACTGTACTCTGCATCCTACAGACTGCTAAAAAGTGACATGTCTGGCAAACAAAACATCCTCTGACCCGTTGCTGATCGATTTACTGCATGTCAGGAAGTCAAATGACATCAAAAATACTTGGTCTATGGATCTAAACCTTTTCTGCAACATCAGCAGAATGGCTTGGAGGGACAGGTATATCTCACTTAGGATATTGCTGCTGTGGAACAGGCTCCCCACTCACATAAAACAAAGTTCATCCCTGCCCATATTCTAGGCACAATATAGATCTATGGATGGGAAACAAAAAATGTACCCCAGGACTGTTCCCTGAACTACTAATGGACAGAGGCAACTCCTAAATGCTTTCTTCCATGCATGGGTCCCCTCAAATTATCTATGGTGTGATTCCGATTATTCTCATTAGGGGTAATATATAATTATTGCTCATAGGATGGGTAAGGCCAGTACACAAAAAGTGAAATTGATTAGGCTTAAAATGGTCCACAAGGGCAGCTAGCCTAGTACTTACCTCTCTCTCTTTTGACATTTCCCGGTTAGGGGTCGCCATAGCGGATCACCTTGTCCGCTCATGATTGACAGTGGAGTTTTTACGGTGTCGAATTGCCAGCCTGGCGCCCAACCTTCCACAGAAGGCACACACATGCACGCATCACGCTTAGGGCCAATTTTAGCGTGTCCAATCCACTTGCAGCATGTCTTTGGGGATGTGGGAGGAAACTGGAGCACCAGGAGGAAACCCACACAAACACAGGGAGGACACACAGACTCCACACAGAAGACACCCCAGCCGAAGATTGAACCGGAGAGCCTCTTGCTGTGTGATGCCTAGTACTTACCTATGAACCTATAAATTAAAACATCCTTTTCATTTTAAGCATTTGATTGGGGGATCATCAGTGGATTTTTTCACTAAAGACTTGCTATACATCCTCAAGTGGGCAGTTACTTTTTTGCTAATTTGTTAATACTCTGCATTAATCTCCAGGCAATGTTGAAAGAACATGCTGGCTGGTATTTACAGTGTGCCAAAGTTTACATTACCTGAGCGTAAAGGACTGGTAGTTAAAGTAATATTTGCTTAGTATTTTACAAGATTTGAATGTTACAGTGGATTCTGAACATCTGCCTTTTACATACTGCAAGTTTATTTGTTTTTTTTTTTTTTATTTGCATAGTTGTAATAAATGCTTTTGTCGGTACTTGCCTGAAACATAATATATATCAATTTTTTCAGCCATCTGCAAAATTTGCATTATATTTATGTATGTCTTAACTTGTTTCTTTTCGATAGGGTTCATCTTTTGCCTTGTTAGTTCATGTTCAAACTTACATACTGTATTTGTTTTAATTCTTTAACCTTATTAGTCTGTTGTCGTGTCATGATGCTTATGTTATGTCTGTATGTCACTGTTGATGTCACCAACCTAATTAATATGTAATTGTCAAATTAATGCTGTCAAGTGGGATCCAGCTACTATAGTGACACCTTCAGCACCTACCATCATCCAGTGTTTATTAGGTAAGTAGAGAATGGAAGTAGATTTCCACACCTTTCTTCTATACATATGCAAATAGTTTGGTGCAACCAATCCATCTGCTGTATGTCTTTGGGATGTAAATGGGAATTGGAGTACCTAGAGTAAACAAATGGAAATACAGGGTAAGTGTGCTCTTCACAGAATGTACACAACTGGGAACTGACTCTAAAAACTTCCTGCTGCGAGGCAGGTATGCTAGTACACTACTTTATGTATTTTCAGTTATTATTTAAATTGCAGTATTCCTGGGTGAGTAGGATAATTGTTATGTCATGTTATGTCATCCCATCCTGTATACAAATAATGAAGGAAACAATGAAGCAACACTTAAGTAATATTCAAGTAAGTGTTAAGTAAGAGACCTGTGTTGTTTGGATGCTGCAGCTCTTTTCCTTTTACATTTGTACTGTCTACAATTGCCTGCTTGTTCTGCCTCATGCACTATTTTAAACAGGTCAGTAGCATGAAGCCCCTCAACTTAACCTAGTTCAAACATTAAAAAAAGGCTTTCTGAACTTGTATTGTAGTCTCCTGACCTACTGTGATGTTGGTATAGGACAGTCTCTGTACCCTGAGCCTGACAAAATTGTATAGCACAGGGGACATGCTCAGTTCCTGTCTTCCCTTAAA
Organism: Protopterus annectens; assembly: GCF_019279795.1. NCBI lineage: Eukaryota > Metazoa > Chordata > Ceratodontiformes > Protopteridae > Protopterus > Protopterus annectens. Next base: position 549,000,704 of record NC_056739.1, read on the forward strand.
CCTCACTCTTCTTGTGAACATAATTCTCCATGTAGTCCCACAAAATTCATTTATTTATATACAATTGCCTGCTTCTCTTTTTAAAGATTCCACCTCTAGTTTTTCTCTCTCCTTTAAAATATTCAGTACTACAATTACAGTTAATTTAGATTTTGATTTCCATTTTTAATAGATGTTTTTCTGGTAGCCAATATCATTAAGTTTTGTGAAGCTTTACCATGTACAGACATTTCAAATACTGTGTTCCAAGTTAATTTCCTTCATTACGTCCATTTGCTCCCCTAACATTTCTGAATTAGTACTCTGTAGGCATTTTTTAAACTCCTCCATATCATTACACTCACAAAAAACATGTTTCCAGTTAAATAACCAAAGCCAGGATAGACCGAAGAATAATTCCACTTTAATACTAAATTCCACAAAACTTAACACTTTCACCATAAAACATATGGCTTCATCAGAGTCAGTGGAAAATCTAAAATCATTCATATAAGTAGTTACATCATCTAGCAACAACCAATCAGCTTCCTTAATACATTAGTAAATAATTGATCATTTTAAATAAAATGAAATTTCTCACTAAACTATTCCAGCTGCTTTAAGAACAACACACCTATTGTGTAAAAATGTATATATAAATAAAACTCTTAATACACTTAAAACTCAATAAATGTTTTATATATATATATATATATATATATATATATATATATATATATATATATATTAATATACTAACATACCTATATCAACCTATACATTTATATAATACTAAATACAAATATATATATGTATGTTTATTATATAAATTAATAAATATTCAACATATATACACATTACTTCACTCACCTTTCGAAATAATTTATAATAATAATAATAATAAATAATTATGTATAATTATTTTGGCTACTACAATACTTATAATAGAAACAATTATTCTATAGTAAAACTACATGTTAAAAATATTGTGTTATATTAATTAATAGTATAACTCCTTGACTTCAAATAGGGAAAAATGGATATACTATCATTAATACCCGGGTATTGGGTGGCATTTAATCTAACTTGGCAAATTAGATTAAATGCCACCCAATACAATTCCCGTAGCTTGTGTACAGTGGTAACTGAAGGTGTTTTTGTACTCTAAGTCAGCCATGTAGTGAACATTCAGAGTTCATATCATAATTGTTTTATTTCTTTTGTTAGCTTAGTTAGTCAGGGAAAGCATTCAAGCATGTCAGCAGAGGAGTATGGCAAGCTGACAAGGAGCCAGTTGTCTGAGATGTGCCAGGCTAAAGGACTGGTGCATGCCAACCTGACTAAAGCAGACATGATTGCAGCTTTAGTCACAGCTGTATCAGAGAATAACAGCCAGGAGGACAATCATACTGGCTGTGGGGATGTACAACTCTCAGAAAATGGACAGTTCAACCTTTTCCACAGAGGACTTAAAAATCCATATGGAGTTAAAGAGACTTGAGCTAGAGGCCAAGTGTTTGGAAACAGAGGAAGCAGAGATACTGAGGCATCTAGAGAGTAAGGAAAATGAGAAACTGCTATGCCTGAAAGCTGAGGAGAAGGAGAGGCAGAGGCAACATGAAAAGGAGATGCTGACTCTTCGCCAGAGTCATGGAGGTAATGGAGAATGGAGTAACTGAACCCCAAAAGCAACAAAGGTCAGTACATTTCTTCCACAATTTATAGAGGGGTATAATTTTGATAGTTTCATTCATATGTTTGAGAGGGTATGTAAACAGTATGATGTTGACTAAGGGCTCTGGATATACAAACAGATGTATTATGCAGAACTTCCATTGACATGGGATTTCCAGAGATGTAACGGGGTACTACAGGACTTGTGAGCAGTGCCAAAAGCCTGACCCGCTTGATCCATGGTAAAGCTGTAACTGTTCTTTACAAACTTTTTGATAATGACTGCTTAAATTATAATGTAGTAAAGAATTGTTTGCTAGAATTTTTTAAGTTAACACCGGAAGCTTATAGGAAAAAGTTTTGTGAGCACAGAGGCAAAGCAGATGAAAGTGTGTGTGAATATGTTGCTGAAATAAGCACTTATTTTCATAGGTGGGTAAGTGGATGTCAGGGCTGGTAGACCATTTGGTAAGGGAACAAGCCCTTAGCACTTTGCCTGAGGACATGAGAATCTGGTTAGCTGATAGACAATGCCTTACTGTAGATGAGCTGAGGAAGAAGGGAGACCTATACTTAGCAAGCAGGCCATCCCTGCACAGGACAGGACATCCAGTGCTGCTCATTGGTCTAAGGGAACCCACAGTGGGCAGCTCAGACTGCCCTAACAGAGTCTGTCAGTAGTAGCAGAAGCCACTAGTCCAGGTACATGCCCAGGACCTAAGGCTAAATGTTTTAAATGCAACCAGTGGGACCATGTAGCATATAGATGTCCACAGAGGCAAGGTGGGGAGCAAAAGGTGGGAGAGCCAGTAAGTGGGAATGACAAAATGCCAACAGTAGGTTGTCTTGAGACAACAAGGGTACCAAACTACCACAAGAGGTTATATCCTATCTTAATGAATGGCAAAGAAACCATTGCTAAGAAAGGCACAGCCTCTGACATAACCATTGTAAAGCCTGCAATGGTTACAGAGGAGCACTACTTGCCTGGGCAGTCTATTCCAGTTAGAGCTTTAGGAGGGACCCCATTCCAAATACCTTTGGCTAGGGTTCACCTTGACTGGGTGGGTGGAAAAGGAAGCCAGCAAGTAGATGTGTTTGAGGATATCCCTGCAGATGTCCTGAGAGGAATGATTTTGATAATGCAGTACCATATGTTCATGCAGTTATACACAGTCAGGCTTGGAGACAAGCATGTGGGTCTGGTAGCCTGGGGGAGACCCAGACAGACTGCACACTTGCAGCTAGGACTGGTGAGGTGGTTACTTCAGGGAGGGAGCTACCCTGTAGCAGTGAGACTGAAGGTGAGCCACAGCTGCTTGTGGTTACTGATGTTCTCTTGGACAGAGTGACTGCAAGGGCAGAAGTGAGTAGTAATACCCAGGCTGAAAGTGAGGCACCACTGTTGGAGGATGCCAGACTTCCTGTGGAAGGGGAGCTGGGAAGGGTTACAATGATAGAGTTGAGACAGGCTCAGCTCTCAGACCCTACATTATAAGTCCTGAGAGAGAGGTAGCTAGTGAGGCACCTGATTCTCAAGGGAAGTGGGAATCTGTATACTGGGGCAAAGGGTTGGTGTATAGAGAGTGGACCCCTGAGGGAGAGCCAGAGGGTGAGAGAATACAGCAGTTGGTTGTGCCCAGAGCCTACCATCTGGCACTTCTAGCAATAGCCCATGATATTCCCTTTGCAGGTCATATGGGCATAAAACATACAAAGAGATGTATTATGCAGAACGTCTATTGACATGGGATTTCCAGAGATGTAACGGGGTACTGCAGGACTTTTGAGCAGTGCCAAAAGCTAGGCAACGCAGGAGACAAAGTGAAAGCTCCTTTGATGCCTTTACCTTTGATTGAGGAGCCATTTCAGAGGGTAGCTATGGATATTGTGGGGCCTCTGAGTACCCCAAGTTCCACAGGGAAAAAGTATATCCTAGTGACAGTAGATTATGCTACCAGATATGCTGAGGCAGTGGCTCTGTCCTCCACTAAGGCCGAAAAGGTGGTAAATGCCTTATTAGAGATCTTCAGCAGGGTAGGTTTCCTAAACAAAATACTGACTGACAGAGGTGCCAATTTCATGTCAGACCTGCTGGCTTGTCTGTGGAAGTACCGTGAGGTGTCTTGTTTAGAGGTTAAATTCTACACTCAGGATGATGCTACAGGCATTTGCAGACCAGTTTAAGAGGAATTGGGACAAATATTTTCCTCATCTATTTTTTGCTTACAGAGTGTTCCCCAGGAATCCACAGGTTTTTCACTATTTGTGTTTTGTATGGGCATAAGGTGAGGGGACTTCTGGATTTAATTCGAGATGAGTGGGAGGGTGAGTGTGAATCCCACAAGGAGTCTGTTGTGGTATATGTCCTAAACCTCAGGACAAGGCTTAGGGAACTCATGGGCTTGGCCCAGGAGAACCTGGCAGAAGCCCAGCAGCAGAAAGAGGTCTGGTATGACAGGAATGCTGAGCTAGAGACTATGCTGTAAGGCAGCAGATAATGGTTCTCATTCCTGTCAAACACAACAAGCTGCAAGCAGTCTGAGGGGGGACTACAAGATGGTAAGGAAGGTCATTGATATTAACTACATGGTAGAACTGCTAGGCAGGAGGCAGAGGCACAGATTGTTACCATGTTAACATGATGAAAACTTACCATGATAGGGAGGCTCTTGTGCTGTGTATTTGCAGTGGATTACAGGAAGAGTCTGAGGAGAATCTGTTGACTGATCTCCTGAATGAGGCTCAGACTGACACTTCAGTGGAAGGGGTAGCAATGTCCCATCTTCTATCTCCTACACAGGTTCGAGAAATCCGAGCAGTGTTACAAGGAGTTTGGTTACATGTTCACTGGGAAACCACGGTGCACCCACCTAGTGCAGCACAGTACCATGTGAATACAGGACCCCAAAGGCCTTTTAAGCAGGCCCTTATAGGTCACCTGAGAGAGTTAAAAAGACTCTGAGGGAGGAGATACAGGAAATGTTGGAACTAGGGATAATTCAGGAATCCAGCAATCCCTGGGCCTCCCCAGTGGTGCTGGTACCAAAGATAGATGGCATCACCAGGTTCTGTGTGGACTACAGGAAATTAAATAGTCACACAGAGTCAGATGCTTATCCCATGCCTAGGACAGATGAAGCCCTAGAGCAGCTGGGTGGGGTTAAGTATCTTACCACCATTGATCTTACTAAGGGTTACTGGCAGGTGCCCTTGACTCCCAGTGCTAGAGAGAGATGTCAGCCTTTGTGACTCCTTTTGGCTTGCATGAGTTCACAAAGATGCCCTTTGGGATGAAAAATGCCCCAGCAACTTTCCAGAGATAGATCATAGCCTAGCAGGAGCAGGAGATTTTGCCCTTACTTACCTAGATGATATTGCTATCCACAGCCATTCTTGGCAAGAGCACCTTCAGCATGTCAGAGAGATGCTGGGCAGACTACAGTGAGCATGGTTGACCATTAAGCCCAGCAAATGTCAGGTGGGTATGCCAGAGGTCTTTTTCCTAGGACATAGAGTGGGGAGTGGTAAGATTAGGAAGTCCAAGACAAGCACACTGGTAGAATGGTAAAAAATCCAAAACGAAAAACAGCAAACCAGTCTTCTACAAACGCAAACAAATTGAATGTTGAACAAAGCTTTCAGACAAGATAGTCCTTCATCAGTGTTTTCAAAAACAGTTAATTATCACTTTCATTAAATACACATTTCAAAATAATCATATGACACAGCCATCCTATCATCATAAAACATCCAATCAAACATTTAAATGAGCTCTACCATTCCTATTCAAAAGTAAATGGTTACATCATAAACTAATATAAAGTACTTCATAATATATATATATATATATATATATATATATATATATATATATATATATATATATATATATATATATACACTATATACTAATAAAATTAAAAAAACATGCATTTAAATACAAAAACATAATTATATATAATAACTTTTTATATAGTTATGAAGTTGATGAATGATTTTTTTTTTTAAAATAGAGGATGACCTTTGCCGTGAAATCTCAACATTGGAACAACAAATATCAGGTTCTTCATTTTTCACTAGTCTTATTTCACTATATGATGATGATGGGATTCCGGATATTGGCAAAGGCTCTTGCCCACCCTTTTAGTGCCTTTTTTAAGGCAAGCCTACCACCCTAACCACCAAAACCAAAAAAAAAAAAAAAAAAAAAAAAAGCTAGCTGCTGCCTGCTCAATGCCAGAAAGTCTAATCAAAAAGGCCTTCTCTGGTATGCCCTTCTGGAGTGTGATGTCTGTGACACTAGTGCTGTTCAAGGCAACCTGGTTCAAGGCTCCCCACCCAGCTTTACTGTGGTTTTACATATTCATATCCGCCAAGCCCCAAAACCCAAAATCGAAAGGGGGTATCCAGTATCCATGGTATCCATATTCATCAAGGACACCCAGGCTGGTGCACACGACCATGCACAGACCTGCCAGGTGGAATTAACAGGTGCAATTAACCATCTGCAAATTGTAGCCTGTTGAGCCAGCACCAAACACAAACAGAGGAAACTCACATGGCCACCCTGAAACACTAGAGGGGATAAATGCACTAGAGGAACCCAATATCACTAGTCTACCATCATCTAATATATAGACTGGGAACACTACTCCCCCAAGAACACACTACTCCAAAACCCAATGGATATTCAAAACTAGTTAGAAACAACTAAAAACCATCCCCACACCACAAGAGAGAACCACCATCATCAGAAGACAAGATACATGGGAGCACAATGTTTAACATAACACCGAAGTAGCACCCCACTGGGTCAGATCACAAACTCCGGTGAGGGTTGATCACATCCTACCCACACCTGAAATAAAAAAACCACAGTAAAGAACTCTAAAGAAAAGAACACACACTTCTCAGCGGACTATCACCCCCACACAGACTCCCCGCGTGGGGTGAAAACAATGCTCGAAAAAATCCTAACCAAACAAAAACGCCTTCCACCAGGCAATCCTAACTGCATGATAAGGCAATCCCAAGCAAAACAAAGACTCTTGTACAAAGGAAAGGTCCAGTCTGAATCCCCAAAGCCATAAAAAAAAGGAAACAAAAAAAAGCAGGAAGCCACAACAAAAAAAGGCAAACCTTAAAAAGACAGAGATAAAATCACTATAAGTAAAAACTAAGAGCTCTCATAAAATATCCCAAAAAAAAAAGAGAGAAAAAAAATAAAGACAAAAAAAGCAAATTCAAAATACTTTATAATTAAAGAAAGAAACCTTAGGAGGAGGAACTAGATAGAAATGTAACTAGTTCAAATCAAAACATCCCCAGAATTGGCTACAGATGGCAAACAGCCTGGCTGACAGCTGACAGTGCAAGTGAGAACTCTCTGACATCAAATACCAAATGAGGCAAAATGCAAACAGCTCCAAAGCCCAAGTGCCAACAGCCAGCCAAAGCAGAACTGCAAACATCTCCAAGCCATGGTGTCCCTTCCTCTGTCCAAAACAAAAAACCCCATGCCCACGGGACCCGATGGTGTCCCCGGCCTTTAATGCCTCTGCTACAAATGGAATTAAACCCCAGGGAGGGAGCCTGCAAGGAGCAAACAACAACACTGGTACGCATTCTCAAGTGGTGCCTGTAAATTACCCCACAACTGGACAAAGCTGCCTTCCACTGACCCTCAAATTACCGCTCATTAGCTTGACAAGCCTTATCTGCATAAGCCATGGAGAGGGATTGGATCCACCCTATAAATAAAGATCTCATAGGCAAATTTATACTTTAAACTTGGTTGACTTTTTTCTTTTTTGTCACCAGCAAAAGAGAGTCCAAGCAATGCATGAAGGACAGCCTACCTCGACAGGTGATGTCTGAATGCAATACCCCACTCCATACCATTTATCTGGCCTATCAGTTTAAATCAAAACAAATACAATCACAAGATGGTTGCAAACTGGCTGAGGACAGGCTGGCCAGGGGTCAGAGCTGGCGCCATGTCAGGGTCAGGGCCTGTCAAGTCAGGTGTCCTCCAGTGCTGTCAGCCTCAGTCTGCTTTGGGCACACTACAGATATCCTCAAGGCCAGTACTTCCAAACACAGGAGGGTTATGAAGACAAGTGAAAGTTAGAGCAAAACATAAGATAGTGGAAACAACACATCAACACAGGTCCTATGAAGAAGAACTGGTGACAAAAGAGATAACTGGATAAGAGCTGCCAGAGCACGCCTAAAGCCAAAAATGCAAAAGTCTGGTGTCACAAAAAAAGAAAACAGGTTTACTAGATAATAGGAAGTCACACCTACCCGAAAAGCAAAGTTACTCCAGGGGAGGGAGGTAGGTTGATAGTAGTCAGTCAGGTGACACCCCATGTAATAGTAGTAGTTAGGAAGATATTTTGATGGATTCGCATCTTAGAGGTCCTTCTACATCAGAAGATCTTTAGTCATAGTTAGTCTTTCTCACCTAAGGGCACACTGGTGACCAATGATGTCATAGTCTTGACCCACATAGATTGCATCTAGGTGCACTTGAGGCAGCACCAAAAGGACAAAAAACCTCTAAAAAATGGATAAAGCAACTCTCGATTGTCCAGCAAGGTTCTCAAAAAAGAGGAGAGGCAGCTATTCAGTCACTCCTATTAAGCTACAAGGCAATATTTGTCAACTCCAGATGACTCCCATGCTTGTTCAGAATTTAATGCTTCACCTAACAAAGAATCCATCTTCACCTCGAAGGGCGGGCGATGACATAAACCTCGACACCTATAGACATAGGATCGAATCTGATGAGATAGATTCATCACCAACAACTCCTATGCTGTTAATAGGAACGGCTGTGGAGATGATCTGGTACAATCAAAATTGATCAGAGAAATCTTGGGAATTGGATCGGAGATATCAGATATGTACCGACCTCAGCACCAGTGTGACTATATGTTAACACGTTTATTGGATTTGGATAAACAGCTTGAATTCAACATTAAATTTGTTTGTGTTTATGGAAGACTGGTTTGCTGTTTCTTGAGTGGTAAGATTAGGCCAGAACTGGCCAAAGTAGAAGCCATTCAGGCATGGCCTGCACTTGTTACCAAAATGCAGATGAGGGCATTTTTAGGGACAGCAGGGTACTACAGAAAGTTTGCCCCCAATTATAGTACCAGAGCTGCTCCCCTCACAGACCTGACAAGGAAAAACAGGCCAGATAAGGTAGTGTGGACCCCAGCATGTGAGCAGGCATTGCATAAGCTTAAATGAGCTTTGGGAGGACCCCCTGTGTTAGCCAGTCCAGATTACATCAAATAATTTGTTGTGCAGGTGGATGCTTCAAACCATGGTGTGGGGGCTGTACTTAGCCAGATTTCTTCAGAGGGAGAAGAGCACCCAGTGGTTTATCTCAGTTGTAGGCTCCAATCCAGGAAGGAATGCTATGCAGCTGTAGAAAAGGAATGTCTAGCCATAATGTGGGCACTGCAGAAACTTCAGCCTTATCTGTATGGAAGGAAATTCACTGTAGATACAGACCACAATCTTTTAACATGGCTACATCAAGCCAGCCATCAAAATGCCAAGTTACTAAGGTGGAGCCTAGGGTTGCAAGCATATGATATGACAGTGCAGCACCACCGTGGGGTTAGCAATGCCAATGCAGATGGGCTATCAGGACAGTGAATGGGGTAAGGTATTCCCTGATAGACTCAACCCTCTTAAGCAATGTTTCTCAAGGGTCACTTGAAAAATTAGATTGAGTTCTCGTGTGTGTGTGTGTGTGTGGGGGGGGGGGTGTAGGTTGCCAGCACAGCTAGCTAGAAGTTTGTAAATAATTCTATGTCATTGTAAATACTAATATGATCCATAGGGTTGTCTTACAAATATAAGAAAACTGCATATTCTGTACTGAGCTTCAAGAATGTACCTACAGTGTACCCTGCTGGAAAAGAGCAGAAATGTATACGGACTATATGCCTATGCAAATATATGTTTTCATGGTAGAAGTTGGAGCATGCAGAGTTAACTTGCAATCTCTGAGAAAATAAGTAAAGAGTTTTATGGTTGTGTTTACCACAGCTAGAAGACAAAATGTCTGTAGTTAGAGTTTCTTTCTATTGTCTTAAGACAAAAATAATTACTAATTTTAAAATGTAAAAGTGTTAATTGTTTTACGACTTCCAGTTTCAGGCAAACTTCTAAGAGATAAGTATTTTTCATAGAGACATATTAAATTCTGCTGGTATCTGTTTAGCCTGGGAACTAGAGGCAGGTGTCAAATAGTGATGTTATCTAGCTATCCCAGCAGTCATGTGTATTATTAATTTAAGAACCATCTCAGAGAGAAAGTCTGTGCATTTTGTATTTGTTTCTGGACCTGTAAAAAATCTCACCAGCACTTGCTTTGCTCTGTAAGTAAGACTTAGATCATAGTATCTCTCTTAGAGGTAGATAGGAAAATAGTAAGGTCAGTCTAGATGTTTTCTGCATTTATGTGAGACTGTCCTGCAATGTTGTTTTAAAGTATTTCCTGTGATTCTGAGCTCTGTTGTCACTGCATTGAGTTATTGATTATTGTCTTGTTCTTTAATTATTTATTATTAAATATATTTAAACCTTTTAATTGTGGCTGGTTTTGTTTAGAGATATTTAAGCTCTTAGAGAACTTGCATGTATTTGGTAACACTGTACAGGCCAATTTTAAGTAGCCTTAGTCTTGGACACACTTACCATTTGGATAATAGTATATTACACAGTAGAATTGGTCACCCTTTGGTAAGGACCTTATAGTAGCTGATAAGTAAGGGTGGTTGGTGGCAGCTGGTACTACCTTATAATCTGGGCAAAAGGGGGCATAGTTAGTGAACCTGTGCCAGCCTACCCCAGGAGTGTCTGTGTATTTCTATATAAATTAAATCTCAAAGTGTGTATGTCAGCTACCTGGGCAGGGACATGAAGCACTGGCTGGACAGAGAGGGTGCTGGAGGTTTTGGCTTGACCACTCGGCTGAGATCTTAACCCTATAGCTGTGCCAGTGGGGGGTCTTATTGGGGATCTGGAGAAAGCCCCAGACTGACTGTGATCTCTGTGTGCTCTTAAGGGAAATTGTACTTTACTGTGTGTGTACTTGTCATCCTCCCAATGTGCATGTCCCTTACTGGTGTTGGTGGTGAGGATTGAGGCTCCTTGATTACTGGGCCAGTGCAAGGGCATCACAAACATGATGAAGCCTTACCATGATAGGGAGGCCATGGTGCTGAGTATTTGCAGTGGATGGCAGGAGGAATCTGGGGGGATCTGGTGACTGATCTCCTCAGTGAGGCTCGGACTGACACCTCAGTAGAAGGGGCAGCAATGTCCCAATGGCTAACCCCTACCCAGGTTTGAGAAGTCTGAGCAGTGTTACAGGAGTTTGAGACATACTCATTGGGAAACCAGGGTGCACCCACCTGGTGCAGTGCCATGTGGATACAGTGCCTCAAAGAGCTATCAAGCAGGTCCTTTACAGGGTACCTGAACACATCAGACAGAATCTGAGGGAGGAGATACAGGAGATGTTGGAACTGGGAGAAATCCAACAGTCCAGCATTCCCTAGGCCTCCTCAGCAGTGCTGATACCAAAAAATGGATGGCAGCACCAGGCTCTGCGTGGTCTACAGAAGACTAAATATTTACACAGAGTCAGATGCCTACCCCATGCCTAGGACAGATGAAGCCTTAGAGAATCTTGGAGAGGCTAGGTATCTGACCACTACTGATCTGACCAAGGGATACTGGCTGGTGCCCTTGACTCCCAATGCTACAAAGAGGCCAGCCTTTGTGACTCCTTTCAGCTTGTATGAGTTTATGAAGATGCCCTTTGGGGTGAAAAATGCTCCACCGACTTACCAGAGGTTGGTAGAGCATATCCTAGTAGGAGCAGGGAATTATGCTTACATGGATGATATTGCCATCTACAGCCATTCCTAGCAAGAGCACCTTCAGCATGTCAGGGAGGTGCTGGGCAAACTGCAAAGGGCAGGGTTGACCATTAAGCCCAGTAAGTGTCAGGTGGGTATAGCAGAGGTCTCCTACCTGTGGCGTAGAGTGGGGAGTGGTAAGATCAGGTCAGAATGTGCCAAAGTGGAAGCCATTCAGGTATGGCCTGCCCCTGTTACTAAAAAGCAGGAGAGGGCATTCTTAGAGACAGTGGGGTACTATAGAAACTTTGTTCCCCGTTATAGTACAGTAGCTGGTCTACTCACTAACCTGACAAGGAAAGACATATCAGATAAGGTAGTATGTAACCCAGCATATGAGCAGACATTTCAGAAGCTTAACTGACCTTTGGGAGGACCCCCTGTGTTAGCCAGTCCAGATAACATCAAATAATTAATTGTGTAGATGGATGCTTCAGACCATGAGGTGGGGCCTGTACTTAGCCATGTTTCCTCAGAGGGAGAAGAACACCCAGTGGTATATCTCAGCCGTAGACTCCAACCCAGGGAAAAACATTATGCAGGTGTTGAAAAGGAATGTCTAGCCATAATATGGGCACTGCAGAAACTTCAGCCTTATCTGTATGAAAGGAAATTCACTGTACTTACAGACCAGAATCCTTTCAGATGCATACACAGACCAAGTTATTAAAGTGGAGCTTAGGACTGCAGGCATATGACGTGACAGTACAACACAGTGGGGTCAGCAATGTCATCACAGATGGGCTGTCAATACAGGAAATGGGGTAACATTTTTTGCACATAATCTTATTTCTCTCAGGCCATGTTCCTCAATGGTCACTTGAAAAACTAGCTTGAGACTTCAAAGGGGGGAGAAGTGTGACAATAGGAGGTACTGCCAGCCATGCCAGGAGAAGCAGGGCATTGGATGTATGACTTGTGCAAGCACAGCTAAATGGAATTTTGTAATTAATTATATGTCCTTTGTATATCAAATAGATTTGTGCAGACCCTTGTGCTGAAAATGTATTTGTGAGGTTTGCTTGTGTTAAAATGTATCAACAGTGCACGCTGGTGGAATGAAAAATGTACATGTATTATTGTAACTGAATTAAATGTATATGTTTTAATAGAACATACTGGGACAGCAGGGGTTAACCAGCTAACTTACTTTAAGAAAAATAAGAGAAATGTAAATGAGCTGTTAAACCATAAAAACAGCACCCAACAATGCTGAATAGGACTGGAGGTGGTGGGTCTGGAAGAAGACTTTGTTTATTAGTTCAGTAAAAAGATGAGGAGCTCCACGTATTGCCTTAAACATTTAGATGTGTATTGTAGCCGTCTATGCTAAATTCCTGTCTCAGCTTCAAAGGGGGATACTGTGAGAACCTAGAGTCAGTTGACTAGATGAGGTCATTCTGCAAGGCATCTTGGATATTATATTTTACAGGGAGTAATCTCTGAGTGTTGAGTATTCTGTTTTGGGGAACCTGACTAGAAAAACTGCTCATGTATTTCATTGTGCCTTGCTCTATCAAGTAAGTTATTAGGGAATAGTAATTCTCTTAGATTCAGTCATAGTGAAGCTTAGTTTAGAGATTTTCTTTATTTGTATGAGTCTGTCCATCAATGTTATTTTCAATATTTCCTGCGATTTGAACTTGTGGTTTACTATAAATATATAGTTAGTATTTTCTTCTTCTTTGATTAGTTATTATTAAATATATTTAAACTTTTCATTGTGACTTTTCTGTTTAGAAAATATTTAAGCTTTGACAGTATTTGCACATATTTATTTGGTGATAATTCTGGCCAATGCTGAAAGCCTTGCTGTTTGGTCAACATTACCATTTGTATTGATATTGACTTCACTCAGCATAATTGGACACCCGTATAAGAGCCTTATAGTAACTGACTGATGTCAGTGAATCTACTTTATAGTCTGGGCAAAGTTGTTAGAGTGGGTATTCTGTGACAGCCTTTTCCAGGTGTGTGTGTGTTTGTGAAAATCAAATCTCAAAGAGTGTATTTGTCAGCTACTTGAGGCAGGGACACAAAGCACTGGTTTCACAGCGCCAGTGGGTAGCCTTATTTGAGGACCCAGAGACAGATAGAAACACCCAGACTCAGGGCTGAGTATGTGCCCTGTGTGCTCTTCAGGGAAATTGTGCTTGATGCAGAGAGGTCAGCATCTGGAAGTACTGAGTGTAACCATTTGTATTCCAAGTGCATGTCCCTCTCCAGTGTCAGTGGAGAGGATTCACACTCCTTGATTACTGGCCCAGCATGGGGATGTCACAGTTATCATGCAATATTTATATATACACTACTGGTTATCCTTTTAATAGCAGCTTCTGTCATAGATATGACTCAAACTCTACCAGAGGTAGTATTTCACTTAGCATCCTCATACCCCTTTCCATTTGCCTATATTCTGATATTATTCCCTGTTAGGGAAGGCAGCCTCTTATCTGTAGTTCAGACTTCTGCATGTCCTCATCATACTCTGTTACCTTTCCATCTCTAGTTATTTGCTCCCAACACATTGTTTCCTTTGCCAGTTTTCTTTTCTAAATTCCAGCCCTCCTTGCATATTTTTGAACTCCTCATTCTTTTTATTAATTCACGAGTTGCAATACAATAAAATCTTGTGAGGACTTCATATATGGTGTACTGAAATCAATACATTGGTGACTGGTCTCTTGGTGAATAAAACAGAGCTTTGCATGTAATATTGTCATTCTATTTAACAATTTAATTATACTGAGATCAGTCCAGAGCCAATGTTTACATAACCAATCTTAACATCACATAGCTACAACTTAAGTGCAGAAATATCTGTTCTACTTAAACCACACCTGTACTTTGTTTCTCTTTATTATTCATTCATTTTCCTGTAGAGAGTGTGATATAGATCTTCCCCCCTTAACTTTAGTATTTTATACTCCTTAATTATATACATTTCCCCTGTTCTCCCCTCCCCTGGTTGAGTCAACACCAGAGCATTCTGTATCTAGTTTCTCTCTTTTCCTTTTGAGTGTGATGAGAGATACATGCCATCACTCGTCTGGTCAGGATAAAACAGACAAACAGTTGTGGGTTCAATTCAAACAGCTTTATTACACACAAACATATCAGAAATAAGGTTTTGTAACTTAAACTTAAATAAACTTATAAACAGACTGACTACCACACTCATACATGTTAACACTCTAGCTGTTCTCTCAAAATGGCACTGCTGTCTGCACATGCTCACTATTTATATGCACGTGCCTACATCTGGAAATGTTTCTTAAAGGTATACACACACTCTCTGTTCTACATCTTCCCTCTTTGAGAAATAGGTCATACATCAAATAACAGTATTCAATGACATGCAATTATGCATCAATGATCTTTTGACATGCAATTATACGGAACTAATTCGTTGACATGCAATCATACAAAATCAGACACATATAAAACAATTATGTCCAGGTTGCTGTGTATTTTACACTAGGTCTAGAAATATGACCTGATCGTGTAACATAAAAGACCGAAGTGGATCTAGCAACGGGGACTGTCTTCAAGGAATGTTCAATTTTGGGGACATCTGGGACGTTATCAGGAGCAGAAATGGATACTGAGACATGTTCGTTGGTATGAACATTGTCAGGGTTGCTCTGAGATCTAGAGTCTGTATCACAGATACAATGCTACAATATCGTTTCTAATACAGGAAGAAGATACCTGCAGTTTCTCCTGTATTCTATACCCTCAGATTCTGCTAAGTAGGATCTCAGCTTGACACCTATACCTCTCACTTGACCAATTTGTTCAAAGCCTTTCGCCATTTGCATCCTTACTGTCTCTCCTTCTTTTAACAGACGAAGAAATCTGTTCCTTTTATCATAGCCAGACTTCTGAGAAGAACACTTTTTAAAAAGTTGGGCTTTGATTGCTCTGTTGTTTTTAGCATTAGGCACCAACAACCTAGAATGTATAGGCAAGGTTGTTCTGGCTTGCCTAGATAGATGTCTCTGAGCAGGCGAGCCAAGTAGGTTTTCATGTGGTATATTTCTGAAACTGAGTAAATTCAAGAAGATATCGGTATTGTCACCCTTTGACCTTTCTAGTAATTGCTTTGCACTCTGTACTGCATGTTCATCAAGGCCATTTGACTGTGGGCATTCAGGAGTACTAGTAACATAGATAAAGTCCCACTCTTTTGCAAATCTTTGAAACAAACTGACTGGTAAACTGGGTATCATTGTCAGAAATAACTTTGTGTGGACTACCATGGACTGAGAAATGACGTTTCATCGTAGTAATAACAGCACTGCAAGTTAGATTAGGTAGCAAATCGATTTCAAACCAGTTCAAATAAGAGTCTACCAACACTAAGCAATGCTGATTGCTCCACTCAAATATGTCAGTGGCTACTGTTGACCAAGAATTTGGCTTAGCTGAAGTGGCTCTTTTTGCAAATGTGGTTTAGTACTGTTGCATACTGAACAAGAAGAAAGCACTTTATCAATGTCTTTCGATAGAGAAGCCCAAAATACTAGTCCTCTTGCCCTTCTTTTGGTAGAGTTGGAACCTGGGCAGCCACGATGTAAAATCTGGATATATTCATGTTGTAAGGAAGTAGGAACAATAACCTTGGGACCTTTGAAAATTATACCATCTTCCATCAACATCTCACTTCTGGCAGTACACAGGATTGTTTTGATGACCATCCTACATTGATGAAGTGGTTGAGCTTTTGCAAAATTTGATCAGTCTTTGTATGATCTCTCAGCTCATCAAGTCTCATGGTAGAAAAATTATGTACTTCCATGACATCAAAGTCAAAAGTCTCTGCATAAGGCTGTTCTGTAGTATTTCTGGGCGATCTGGATACGGTATCAGCCAGATAAAGAAGTTTACCTTTTGTGTAGACCATTTTGAAATTATACTTTTGTAATCTGAGCATCATTCGTTGTAGTCTTGCTGGAGCTGAATACATAGGCTTCTTTAAAATAGTGACTAGAGGCTTATGGTCAGTTTTGATCTAGATAGCTCGGCCATAAATATAATCATGGAACTTCGAACACGTGAAAAGAATTGCCAAGAGTTCCTTCTCAATTTGAGCATACTGCATCTCAGTTTGTGGAAGAGTTCTAGATGCATAGGCGACAGGTCTGCCCTGTTGAAGAATAACTGCACCAAGACCGAACTTTGAGCATCACAGGAAAGAACTACTGGTTTGTGGTCGTCATAGTACCTTAATGTAGAGGTTATCAAATGCTTTCTGATGTTGTTCTAACCATGACCAGGCAATATTTTTACATGCCAGCTCTCTTAAAGACACTGATAATTCACTAAAGTCAGGGATAAATTTGCCCAAATAGTTAACCATACCAAGAAAATGCTGTAAGGCCTGGATATTGTCTGGAGCTGGCATTTCAAGAATGGCTGCTTGTTTGGAAGGGTCTGGTTGTAAGCTTATACTGGTAAATAAATGACCTACATAGGTAACTTCTGGTAATCTGAATTTACACTTCACAGGATTGAGCTTTAAGTTCACTTCATGCGCTCTGTCCAGAACTTTCCTGAGGTTTCTGTCATGGTCTGCTTCACCATTGCCTCCAACTAGTAAATCAACTATTATTGCACGGATAGCCCAAACAAAATCTCCTCCATTGCACGCTGAAAGACTTGACTGGCAGTATTTATTCCAAAAGGCATCCTGAAGAATCTGTATCTACCAAATGGGGTACTGAATGAAGTCAGTAGTGAAGATTTGTGATCAAGCATTACTTGCCAAAATTAACTCTTTGCATCTAAGACAGAAACAAACAGTGGCATTTGGCATGAGGGTGGCAATCTCCTTGACTGTACACATAGGATGATGAGATCTCTTTAATGTCTTGTTGAAGTCCCTTGGGTCAATGCATATTCTGATTTCATCTGAATTTTTCTTATGAGCAGCTACCATGGATGACACCCACTCAGTTGGTTCTGTGACTGGGCAAATCACATCTTGCTGCACCATTTTGTCTAACTTGGCTTTGACTTTGTCCTGCATAGCTACTGGAACTCTTCTTGCTGGTCTGACCACTGGACTGACCTCTGGATATACTTTCATGGAGTACACAACTGAAAGTTTGCCTTGCTTGTCATCGAAAACATCAGCATACTCTGAGAAAATAGCATCAGTGAAACTGGAACTGGGATATGTGCTTACATGATGGACTTCTTTGGTAAAAGAAAGTAGTTTAACTCTTAAACTGTCTCTGAGACCTAATATTGACTGTACAGGTCTTCCAACTACATAAAACTGCAAGCTGTAACTGTTCCCAGCCGAATAGCATGAAACCACTACTGAGCCTTTGCTTTGAATTTCTTCACCTCTATTCTCCTCCTATTCTCATTCTAAGGTCCTCCTATTCTCATTCTAAGGTCCTTCACTGGTCCAATTAAGTAATCCTACAAGTTAGCACTATTAAACCATAAGCACTACTTACTCTTATACTCTCTATGATTACCCTGTCCTCTATTGGTCCGTCTTAAATTCAGTTTCCCTATATTACTCTAGCATGTCCAAAGGTCAGCCAATGGTTTCCTCTCCAGTCCATCTGGTGAATCTGGGAATTTTGAGGCAATGTTACAACTGTCTCATTTACATGGACAACCCTCTCCTCCTCCAAACAGGTTCAAATATATGTGAGAGATGCAACTATTTAGTCAAACTGGAGGCTGAGCTATCTCAGCTCAAAACTGGTGTAACCAGTCAGGAGGAGAAGGTAACCTCACACAACACAATTCCAGTATCACATAGTCCCACCACAAAACACATAAATACACAAAAACATACTCGGAGGCTCTAAATAAAAATCTACCTAAGCAACAGAGACCTCCAAAGCAGACATCCAAGCAAAGGCTACCTCAAAACAAAACACACACAACACATAACCCACAAAGTCAGTGTGCCAAGCAGCCACAGCCCTTAAGGCTGAATAACACACCTGATACTCTTGTAATAGGTGACTCTATTGTCAGACACACTGACGTCTTGCTCACCAGGCTGAACAAAGAGAAGGTCACGGTGAGCTGCCTGTCGGGTGCTAGGATCCGCCACATAATGCGAGCACTCAGGTCACTCCAAAGCAAATACAAATATGACTCAGTCATTGTACATGCTGGTGTGAATGACCTGAGACGTACCTCCCTGGACTACATGAAAAGAGACATAGAGGAGCTCTCTGATCATGTAGCCCAGGCTGGTATGACCCTGACCTTGAGCAGCATCTTACCCGCACCTAGAATGATGCCACAGTACAAAGACAAAATTATCGATTTTAACAATTGGCTAAAATTTTGGTGTCATTCAAAGGGGATCCAGTGTCTGTCAGCCTGGGATGACATGCTCGACAAGCCACGTTGCTTCGCTAGGGACGGCTTGCACCTGTCACCACTGGGCTTTCGGATATTGGCAAAGGCTCTTGCCACCCCATAGTGCCTTTTTAGGCAAGGCTCAAAAGTCAAACCCACCCCCATAGACAGCACAAGGAACAAGAAACTAAGGGTAATGCTGCTAAACGCCAGAAGTCTTAACCTCAAGATGCACGCACTTGAAGCTCTCCTCAGTATGGAGAACATCGATATCTGTGCAGTGACAGAAACCTGGTTCAAGGCTCCAGAGAGCACCCCAGCACTACCAGGCTATACCTCATATCATGCTTTTCGGCCCCAAAACTGGGACCGAACCACAAAAGGAGGGGGAGTTTCCATATTTATCAAGGATATCCACACCTCCAGGTTAGTGGCATTGCACGAAGTATCGGAGACCATCCATGTGCAACTAACAGTGGGCAAGACTGCTTTTCAGTTTATAGCATCCTACAGACCACCCTCTCAAAGTCAGGAATCCCACTTGGCTTTCCTGAAAACATTGGAGAACATGAAGATCTCTCCGAACACCATTATATTGGGTGACTTCAACTACCCAAACATTGACTGGGAGCACTACTCAAGCCCCAGCACCTTAGCCCAAAGGTTCCTGGAAATTATAAACTCAAATGCTATGGAACAACTAGTCACCACTCCCACAAGAGGGGACAACATACTAGACCTGATCATTACCAACATGGGGACTCTATGCTCCACACCAGAAGTATATCCCTCATTGGTAAGATCAGACCATAAATTAATTTCACTGGATGTCCACATCCCGACCCCACCCAGCCCAGAAAATCACAGTGAAAAACTTCTCAAAGCGAACTTCTCACTTCTCAAAACCGAAGTGGAATCCTTCAAGGCCCCAGGGCCAGTGGAAACTACGGCCCAAACTGCAGAATCCTATATAAACGCATTCTCAGGACATCTGCAGGAATGCATGGATCATGCTATCCCAAACAAAACCAAGACCCAATCATCCAAAGGCAGGCGTCCAGTCTGGTGGACCCCTGCCATAAATAAACTGTACAACAGAAGGAGGAAGCTACTACATGATAGAGCAAAATCCCTAATAGGAAAGGCATCTCTGATCAGTACTAGCAAAAAATTACGATCCCTCATAAAATCCTCCAAGGCCAGCTTCAAGAGAAAAATTGCACAGGACACCAAAGACAATCATAAGGCTTTTTTCAGTTATCTTAGAAACCTGGGATGCAACTCCCAGACTTGTTCTGAGTTGATTCTAAATGACAAAAAATACACTGAACCCACAGACATCGCCAATATCCTGGCAGACAGGTTCAGTGCAAACTTCTCCACCCCCTCCCCCCCAAAAGAGCAAGTATCTATCCCGGCAGAGGGCTGCCTCCCAAACATCTCAGATGCTCAGGTGAAGGATGCCCTCTACAAAGCAAAAAACACTGCTTCCATGGGACCAGATGGCGTCCCAGATTGCGCCCTACATGAACTCCAAGAGGAACTAATCCCTCAAATAAAACAGCTATACAATCTCAGCCTCACTACAGGATATGTGCCCACAGAATGGCGTACAGCAACAGTGGTCCCACTCCACAAAGGTGGAGTCTCTATGGACCCTGGAAACTATCGCCCCATAAGCCTGACTAGCTTAGTCTGCAAGGCTATGGAGAGGATCATCATGGAGCTCATAAACAAAGACATTGGGGACCTACAGACACTAGATCCTACCCAGTTCGGCTTTGTCAAGGGCAGATCCTGCCTTTTGAACCTGGTTGACTTCTTGAAACAGTCACCAAAGCCATAGATGAAGGGAAGGTAGTCCACACAGCCTATCTGGACCTTGCAAAGGCATTTGACACAATACCCCACTCAGGCATCATAGATAAGCTATCCAGCTTAAATATAAACCCTATGTCACAAGATGGGTTGCAAACTGGCTCAAAGACAGAACCCACAGAGTGAGAGTTGCTGGAGCCATGTCAGACTCAAAACCGGTCACAAGTGGCGTCCCACAGGGTTCTGTCCTGGGACCACTCTTGTTCGGTATATACTTTTCCGAGGTACAGGCAAACGTGGGAGGACTATGGCTCACCAAGTTCGCAGACGACTGCAAACTGGGCGCCATAATCAACTCTCCAGCTGACACAAACATCCTTCAAAAAGGTCTCACAGAGACAGATAACTGGTGCCAGCACCATGGTTTAAAGCTAAATGCCAAAAAATATACAGTCATACCCTTTGGCAAAAACAATGTGCCCACAAATTACCACATAGGCGGAAACCCATTAAGTACAGAGAAAGTTATTAGGGACCTGGGGACCCAAGTTGATAGCAATCTCTCCTTTGAAAACCACATTGCCAAAGTGGTTAGAAAGACCTTCTACATAGCCCACCTCATCACGATGGGTTTCACATCTAGATCAAGAGAGGTAATCGTGCCCCTTTATTCATCCCTCATCAGGCCCATCATAGAATACAATGCCCCTTTTGGGATGTACCTTACCCGACACCTGCAGCAATTAGAAAGACCCCAAAAGTATCTCACCAAGAGGATCAAGGGTCTCAAACAGATGCCATATGCTGCTCGGTTAAAAAAACTCCATCTCTACTCAGTTGCATACCGCCTACTTCGAGGCGATCTATGCCTGACATACAAAGCTATGTCAAATCCAGAATTAATGGACATGCTCCACCTCAGTAAATCTAAATCCCTTAGAGCCACACGCTCGAGGGACTTCAACCTCAGCATAGAAATAAATAGAACTTGCTGGAGGGACAGGTTCATAACCCAGAGGCTCCCTTCGCTCTGGAATAGAATTCCAGTTCATGTGAGGCAGAGCACCTCACTGAATCTCTTCAAGAAGAATCTCGATAGGTGGATGGGGGATCGTAAGTTTGTCCCAGGGATTACTCCCGTGTCACTATTAGACAGAGGCACAGTAAACTAAACCTTAAAAAGGGCACAGTATACTCAAATCAAGGGGTGGCGTAAGCCATACAGAATCGGGCTAGGCTTATAATTGCCCCAGGGCAGATAGCCTAGTATTTACCTATGAACCTATGAACCTATAAGCAACAAGCTTCACACAATTAACCAAATTAAGTTGCTCCCCAGCTCTCACTTTAACAAATGTTTCTGCTGACATTATATTACACTTTGAACCAGTGTCCACTTTGAGCTCTGTGGATTTACCATGGATCAGGACAGTACAAAATACTTTGTTCTTTGTCAACAAATCTACTGCATTAACTTTTTCACTGACCAGTGATACACCATCTACATAGAAAGTATGGTTGCAGCTCTCTATATGCACAACTTGCTTTTTTGAGTGACCTTTCGTAATAACTGAATGAGGTTTGCATGATTTACAAAACCTTTGAAAGTGGTTCAGTTTTTTACACTTGTGTCATTGCTGACCAAATGCTAAGCACTTCTCTATTTTAGACTCATGGTTAGCGCCACAATTACAATGGTTAACAATAAGACTTGATTTGGGTTTTGCTATACTGCACTGAGCATGTCTGTTTTGATGAGCTAGTCTTAGAACTTGTTAAAAAGTAATGGAATCTCCCAGGGAATTCTGCAGGGGTTGCAACTGCCATGTGCCTAGGTCTGCTTCTGCTTGCCACTTGCTGTATGCTGTCTACACTTGCTCTAGTGGCTGTTGAAACCATGGTCTTATCACTTAGAAGCATACTTGAGTGCCTTTCTGTGAGCTCATGGATTTGACAAATCTCCATGGCTTTGCTCAACATTAAATCACTGTCACAAAGCAAAATCTTTCTCATTGCAGCATTATTGCCACCACACACAAGCCTGTCCTTTATTAACTCATCTTTCAAAACACCAAATCTGCATGTTATAGCTTTATTTCTCAAGTCAGTGATATAAGCTGCAAAAATTTCACCTGGCTTTTGGTCTCTTGTGTAAAATAAGTGCCTCTCTAATGTAACATGTATCTGGGGGTTGTACATTTCTCTAAATTTATGTTTCAAGCACTCAGGGTCTTCCCTTGATTCAGCCGGTACAACAATATGGCAGTTTTCCTCCCTCTCCTGCATATACTTCTGGCGCATACACAAATGAATGCTGTCTTTCAGTGGCCTCTGACCCAGCTAATTTAAGCAAAATGAATGCCCTTGTAGGTGCATTTTTATCAAAAAAGCTGCTTGTATGAAAATATTATATTCCTCCTCAAATACTCTCCAATTCTCTGCTATATTTTGATCAAACACAAGTGGAATGGGTCTGCGAAATGCCTCTGCCATATCAATACACAGTAGTGAAGGTGCTTGGAATTATGTGTGAACATACACACATATAAATATATGCTAGAACTTTATGCCAGAATTTGTAATTATGCCCAATAGCACAACAGACTCTTTGAAATAAATGCACTTTCCCAAACAAGTCTCCGTAGCACAAGAACACTTTAAAATCACTGTACTTTGTGAAACCACTCATCAGTGTAAGAAATACTTTGAAATGACTGTACTTTGTGAATAAACTGTACACAGCATAAAAAGCTCAGAGTAAGAAACACTTTGAAATGAATGCACTTTGCAAATAAACTGCACACAGCACAGAAGCTCTTCAAAATGGCCATGTCAAACCCAGAGCTGTTGGACATGCTACACTTAAAGAACTCCCAATCCCTCAGAGACACACGGTCCAGGGATCTAAACCTTGTCATCACAGTGAACAAAACATGCTGGTGGGATAGGTTCCTGACACAGAGACTCCACAGACTCTGGAATGGACTGCCCATACATGTCAAGCAGAGTGCCTCTTTGGCCCTCTTCAAAAGGAACCTTGATAATTGGACGGGAGATAGGAAATTCACCCTGGGGATCACGTCAGTCGCCCTACTAGACCAGGGTCCAGGGAAGTAAATACTGTGGGAAGAAATAGCCAGGGAATTGTTATGGCTTGGCTTGTATAGACACTAGGGCCGATAGCTTAGTACCAACCTATGAACCTATGAACCTAAAATGGCTGTACTTTGCGAAATAACTCTGTACAGTGTAAGAAACACTTTGAAATGGTGGCACTCTGTGAATAAATGTACACAGAACAAGAAACATTTTGAAATGGCTGCAGTTTGACTGCACTTTGCAATATAACTGTACTTTGCACATAGCAGACTCTTTGAAATAATTGCAGCGTAATAAAGCATGCAGTCTGCAACACTTTGCCCACTCTGAGATACTTCAACAACTCTAGTTATACTTTGGATGGCTTTGGTCAGTATAAAATAGTAGTTTATGCCCAAAACACAGTCTTTTACTAAAAACATGCAGTCGCCTTGCTCTTTAAGCTTATTTTGCTCTTTTATTGTACTCGTTATGCCCCTTTAACCTTTATCATGCTCAGTGTACTTTTCTTGTGCTGATTTTACTTTAACATGCTTTTTATGCAAACCAAACGTAATTCTGAGCCCCATATGAATAGTTCTGCTAGTTTTACAAATATTGTGGTTTTGAACATTTTGTTTAATTAATAATGCATTTTGCACCTTTCATTTGATTGATAATGCATTTTGTGCCTCACAAATTCCCCGTTTCATTTTCTTTGCAAAATAAATCATTTGTGCAAGATCTGGTAACCTTAAGTTCGTTTCTGGCCCCTTTTGATCTTTTGAGCTGTGTTTTACTCAACCAACTCAATCTGCCTTCACTTTCAACTCTGCACCTCATGGCTTGAAGAAGTTGCTCTCTTAATCCTGGTTCTGACACCATGTCGTTCATTTGGTCAGGATAAAACAGATGAACAGTTGTGGGTTCAATTCAAGCAGCTTTATTACATGCAAACACATCAGAATTGAGGCTTTATAACAAACTTAAATAAACTTATAAACAGAATGACTACCACACTCATACATCTTAACACTCTGGCTGTTCTCTCAAAATGGCACTGCTGTCTGCACGTGCTCACTATTTATATGCACGTGCCTACATTTGGAAATGCTTCTTAAAGGTACATACACACGATCTGTTCTACACATACCCACATTAGTAATTCTTTGCTCTTCTAGTAAACATTTAATGCCTTCATATCTTCCTTTCTTATCTTCCAATCTTTCCTCTATCTGTAATGGCAACATCTTTTTTTATCAGTATTGCTATCATTCTCTTCCTCTTTTTTTTTGTCCCCATGTTGTGCTGGTCACCACCCCACAGCCCCCTTCTTTCATTCTTTTAGGTTTCTGTTGTGACAAATTTTCATAGGTTCATAGGTGAGTACTAGGCTAATGGCCTTAGGGCCTTTACAAGCCTCGCCATAGGAATACCCTGGCATTGTGCCACCTGACCTTAGTTCCCAGTGCCTCTGTCGAGTAGAGCCATTGGAGTTATCCACGGGTGAATTTTCTATTTCCCATCCACTCATCAAGATTTTTCTTGAAGAGGGTCAGTGAGGTGCTCTCCTTGACATGTATGGGAAGTCTATTCCATAGCATGGGCAGTCTCTGGGTTATGAACCTGTCTCTCCAGTATGTTCTGTTGATTGTGGTAATGAGGTTGAGGTCTCTGGAGCATGTGGTGCAGATGGATTGGGATTTCTTTAGATGTAGCATTTCTATCAGAGCTGGGTCAGACATGGCTTTGTAAGTCAAGCATTGATTGCCTCTAAATAGGTGATATGAGACAGAATAGTTGGAGTTTTTTGAGTCTGTCCATATAGGACAAGTGTTTAAGGCCTAGGATCCTCTTTGTGAGGTACTTTTGTGGCCTCTCCAGTTGGTGCAGGTGTCTAGTGAAGTACATGCCAAATGGGGCATTGTACTTGATGATTGGCCTAATGAGGGAAGAGTAGAGGGAGACAATGACCTCATTCTTCCTGGATGCAAAACCCTTAGTAATGAAATGTGCCATATAGAATAACTTTCTGACCACAGTGGCAATATGGTGATCAAAAGAGAGGTTGCTGTCAACCTGTGTTCCCAGATCTCTTATAACACCTTCTGTGTTCCGTGGACTACCATCAATGTGGTAATTCATGGAACTGGGTTTTTCCCAAAGGGGATGACGACACATTTTATGGCATTGAGCTTAAGGCCATGGTTCTGATACCAGTTGTTGGTCTCAGTGAGGCCATTCTGTAAGATGTCAACATCACTTGGGGAGTTAATAATAGCTCCCAACTTGCAATCATCTGTGAACTTTGTCAGCCAGAGTCCCTTTGTATTGGCCTGAACTTCAGAGAAGTAGATACCAAACAGGAGAGGACCCAGGACCAAACCCTGTGGCACTCCACTCATGACTAGCTGGCAGTCTGACTTGGAGTCAGCTACTTTCACACTGTGGGTTCTATCTGTGAGACAGTTTGCAACCCATCTAGTGATATAGGGGTTGATGCCTCGCTTAGTGAGTTTTTCTATGATTTCTGAGTGGGGAATGGTATCAAAGGCCTTGGCCAGATCAAGGCAGGCTGTATGAACCACCTTGCCTTCATCCACAGCTCTGGTGACTGACTCAAGGAAGTCAACCAAGTTTAGCAGGCATGATCTACCCTTCACAAAACCAAACTGTGTGGGATCCAGAGTATGGAGATTCCCTATTTCTTTGTTTATTAGGTCCATGATGATGCGTTCCATAGCTTTGTATATCAGACTCGTCAGGCTAATGGAACAATAGTTCCCAGGGTCTGTAGTCACTCCCCGTTTGTGGAGAGGGATGACTGTAACAGTGCGCCATTCAGTTGGGACAAAGCCTGAGGTGAGGCTATGATTGAACAGGGCACACAGGTGAGGTGCCAATTCACTCTGTAGTTCATGTTGAACACAGCCAGGGATATTGTCAGGTCCCATAGATGCTGTATTCTTGGCCTTGGACAGTGCTGTTTTAACCTGTGCAGCAGTAATACTGGGTGCCTGGCAATCAACTGGTATTGTGATTTGGTCCTTTGGGGGGAGGGGTAAAGTTGGCACTGAATCTGTTGACCAGTATATTGGCAATATCTGTTGGCTCGGTATAAGAGGTACCATTGTGCAGTAGCTCAGAGCAAATCTAGGTATTGCCGTGGAGATTCTTTACATAACTATAGAAGGCCTTGTGGTTGTCTTTACTATCTGCTGCAATTCTGTTTTCATAGCTAGCTTTAGAGGATTTGATGAGGGGATCTCAACTTTTTGTTGAGGCTGATAAGGGTGTTTTTTCAGTCTTGGGACTTCACCTTATTCTGCATCAGTTTCCTCCTTCTGTTGTAGAGTTTGTTTATGGCAGGGGACCACCAGACTGGCTTCCTTTTTTTGGAGGAGAGCATCTTGGTTCTGTTGGGTATGGCGAGATCCATGCATTTGTGTACGTGTTCGTACAGTGCACTGGTGTATGATTCGGCGGTCATGCAACTATTCTCAATTTGCATGGGTGCCATGAAGTTAGCCACCTCTGTTTTTAGGAGTCCAAAGTTAGCTTTGGAGAAGTTTTTCATGGTGGTTACCTTTGCATGGTGGTGGGGGGTTGGAGGGATGTAGATTTCAAAGATGATTAGTTTGTGGTCGGATCTAACCAGGGAGGAGCTGACTATTGGTGTAGAGCAACACTTGCCCATGTTAGTAATGACCAGGTCAAGGAGGTTGCTACCTCTAGTGGAGGTAAGAACGAGCTGGTCCAGGGCATTGGAATTAATGAACTCCAGGAAACACTGGGCAAGTGTATTGGTACATGAGTAGTTTTCCCAGTTAATGGAGGGATAGTTGAAGCCACCTAGTATGAGAGTGTTAGGTTGGACCCTAATGTTCTCCAGGGTGCTTAGGAACGTGGAGTGTGAGTCTTGGGACATGGTTGGGGATCTGTAGCAGGCTATGACCTGAATCGCTGTCTTACCCATTGTTAGCTGCACCTGAAGTATCTCTGATGGGTTATGTCGGGCTACCAGTCTGGAGGTGTGTGCATCCTTTATGAATATGTTAACACCACTGCCTTTGGAGCTTCAGTCCAAGTTCCTGGGCCAAAAGATGTGGAATGAGTTATAGCCTGGTAGTGTAGGGGTGCTTTCTGCTGCCTTGGACCAGGTCTCTGTTACAGCACAAATGTCTATGTTCTCCAGTTTAAGGAGTGCTTCGAGTGAGTGCATTTTACGATTTAGACTTCTAGCGTTGAGCAGCATGACCCTCAGATTGCATTTGTTTGTAGCTGTTATGGTGGTAATTTGGTCTTCGGAAAACCACCTAAAAAAGGCACTGTAGGGGTGGCAGAAGCCTTGGCCAGTATCCGGAAGCCCAGGGATGACAGATGCAGGCCATCTCTGGCAAAGCATCAAGGTCTGTCAATCATGTCATCCCAGGCAGACAGATACTGGATCGCCTTAGAATAACACCTGAAACTTATCAATTGTTGAAATCAATAATTTTCTGCTTGTACTGTGGTATCATTCTGGGTGATGGTAGGATGCTACTCAGGGGTAGGGTCATACCCGCCTGGGCTACATAATCCGAGAGCTCCTCCATGTCTTTTTTCATGTAGTCCAGGGAGGTATGTCTCAGGTCATTCACACCCACATGTACTGAGTCATATTTGTACCTGTTGTTGAGGGACCTGTGTGCGTGCGTTATTGTGGCAGATCCTGGCACCTGACAGGCAGCTGACTGTTACTTTCTCCTTATTCAACATAGTAAGTGGGACATCAGTGTGCCTCACTATCGAGTCACCTATGACTAGTGTGTTGGGCATGCTGTTTTGCCTTAGGGGCTTTGGTTGAGTGGCACACAGTTTAGCAGAGTTATGTGTCTCGTGATTAGTGTTGTGCTATGGTGGTCGAGTGCGTTTCTGCCTTGGAGGTCTCTGCTGTTTGGGTAGATTTTTATTGAGAGCCTCCACAAAGATGGGTGTGTGTTTTTTGTTTTTATGTGAAGTTAGTGCTGGTGTGTGTTCTGGAGGGCTATGTCTTCCATGTGGTTTGGTGGAAGTGTTGACCTTCTCCTCTTGAGCAGCTATTCCGGTCTTGGCTGGAGAGTGCGTGGCTTCCATTTTTGATATGTAAGTGCATCTCTCTCAAGTCTGAGTGTTGGGAGGTAAGAGGAGAGAGTTGTCAGTGTACATGAGGCAGTTGCTACATTGCCTCAGGATGCCCAAGTTCACCAAGTTAATAGGAGAAAGCACAGGGAACTGACCTTTAGACATGCCTGGAGGAGTGGGCATTAATAATAAGTACTGGATCTGTTTTCTTGTAGAACATTTAATGCTGGTAGTACTTTTTGTGTGCTATAATGATTGCTACAAGAAGTCTGGTAAAGTGCTAGACTAATAAGCTAGTAAAAGTGCAGGAGAGGAGAGAACTAGTAGATCTAGGGGAAAATTTGAAAAGCAGACTTTGGCACTGCTCAGAAGCTTACAAACAGTCCTGGAAACAGCAAGTCTATATCTGGACTAGACTAGTTACAGGAAAGAGGGTAAACAAGTGCAAATGCAGGCTTTTAAACCAGAAAGTTGAGAGAGATGGAAAAACTGCCCAAAAGGCCAATAAACTACAATTTTTGGGCCAGAAACCACTCCTCTTCTGGTAGACAGGCTATCTAGTGCTTACCAGTCCCACTGATAAGCTAGAAGGATTCCCTCCAACACAGAAAGGCGTGGGGGGCTCAGAAACTTACAAGCAGTCTTGGATACAGCAAATCTGTATCTGGACTAGACTAGTTACAGGAGAAGCGGGAAACAAGCTCAAATGCAGGCTTTTAAACCAGAAAAGTTGAAAGAGATGGACAAACTGCCCAAACGGCGAATAGCTACAATTTCTGGGCCAGAAACCACTCCTCTTGTGGTAGATAGGCTACTTAGTGCTTAACACTCCCACTGATAAGCTTGAAGTCTTACCTCCAACACAAAAAAG
This sequence comes from Protopterus annectens, assembly GCF_019279795.1. Lineage (NCBI taxonomy): Eukaryota > Metazoa > Chordata > Ceratodontiformes > Protopteridae > Protopterus > Protopterus annectens. Next base: position 549,030,515 of record NC_056739.1, read on the forward strand.
GCTTGGGGGTCTCAGAAGCTTACAAACAGTTCTGGATACAACAAATCTGTGTCTCGACTAGATTAGTTACAGGAAAGGGGGAAAGAAGCGCAAATGTGGGCTTTTAAATTAGAAAGTTGAAAGAGATGAAAAAACTGCCCAAACGGCTAATAAACTACAATTTCTCGGCCAGAAACCACTCCTATTGTGGTAGATCGACTACCTAGTGCTTACCACTCCCACTGATATGCTAGAAGGCTTCCCTCTAGCACAGAACTATTTGTTTTGTGCTTGCATATTCTGCCAAGTATCCTCTCACTCTTTATATTTGTTACCCAGACCATTTACATTCCATTAAATTATACTCAGTTTCTCTGACCCGATCTTTGGAGCTTTTTCCTTTTCTGTCATATATTCCCTGGTCTGTTAATTTATACTTTATCCCTCTTCCGCAGAGTTTTCCATTTATCCCTTGTTGTTGACTCATCCAATCTTTTGTCTCATAAAAGAACTACGTAAAACTATATACAGATACAGTAAAGCTTCCATTCTTCAGTGTATCTTTTTTATGGCTGGCCATTCCCTCTTCTCTTATAAATGTGATGGTGTGTTCTGCTGTGCAGGCACATCTGCCCATGTGATGGTGTGTTCTGCTGTGCAGGCACATCTGCCCCTCTCTGCCTCTTTTTCCCTCTTTACCCTCTCTTCTTCTCAGCATTATTATTTGTAAACTTTTCCACAGTGCATTAATTCTTTCCTTCCATTTCATTAATTTGTTTTTCGTTTACCTTTGCTTTTTTACTCTCATTCACAGCAACTGATGTCCACATTTGTTCCTGTCTCACTCCCATTACAGGTGGTCTATGTTCATGCTTTTTCCTTGTTCCCTTAATTCTCTGTGGTCACTTCTGATACTGTCTTCCTTACTAGCTACTTTGTGTTTCCTTATCTTAACCTAACATTCCCCTTTATAAAATTAGTTATATCTATGTCTGCATTTTTTTTCTTGAGTATTATCTCTTTGGTACTTACTTATATCTGCTGCTTTTGTTCTAATGAGGGTTCATTACTGGCTGTTTGTTTAAACTTTATACTAATCTTTACTTCAACCCATATATGTCTCTCATCACCAATAAATTATACTTCTTAACATATAATATTAAACATTTCTCAATATTCTGTTTTTTTTACCCCTTTTTCTCTTTTCTTTTTAAATTAAGAACAGAATTCTTAAACAAAATAACGCAGCAAGGTTACTGATGCAGCATGCCTAGATGGTACTTCATTCCTTAATGAAAATGAGTGATCACCAGCAGGCATTGTAATAATTTCTCAATAATTGTCATTTTTTTAAACAGAGTTAGTATTATAGCAATAACCCACGCCTGGGTGTGGGTAATGTGGATTTACCCACAGTTGGCATGGTTTGGTCCCAAGGGCGAAGCCCGAGGGACCAAACAAAGCCAACCGTGGGTAAATCCAGCATTACCCACACCCAGAAGTGGGTTATTGCTATTATACAATGACATTATTTAAGAAAAAAAAATTACTTTTCTTAAATAATGGCATTGTATAATGCCTCCTTGCTGCTCTTCCACAGCTGTCTGGTATTCCATGGCAGTTCTGATGTACTGCGCATGTGTATGCCTACGCAGTACATCAGAGCTGTGGGCAAAAGCAACAGAGAAAGCAAGATCTCCGTTGCTTTTTACTGTTTCACTATGTTAAATGGGTTTAACATAATGAGACAGCTTTAAAAAAAGCAACGGAGAATCTCCATTGCTTATTTTAAAACTGTCTCGCTATGTTAAACCCATTTAACATAGCGAGGCAGTTTTGAAAAAATCAACGGAGAAAGCAATATCTCCGTTGCTTTTTACAAACTGTTTCGCTATGTTAAATGGGTTTAACATAGCGAGGCAGCTTTAAAAGATCTCTGTTGCTTATTTTAAAGCTGTCTCGCTATGTTAAACCCATTTAACATAGCGAGACAGGTTTAAAAAAAAATCAACGGAGAAAGCAAGATCTCCGTTGCTTTTTACACACTGTGTCGCTATGTTAAAAGAGTTTAACATAGCGAGACAGCTTTAAAAAAAGCAACGGAGATCTCCGTTACTTTTTTTAAACCTGTGTCGCTATGTTAAACTTCTTTAACATAGCGAGACAGTGTTTTAAAAAAGACTTATACTAATGGAAAAAGTCCAGGCGACCGGACCTTTTTCCATTAGTAAAAGTCGATTTACAACGTGCACGTTTTGGAATATTAATGGGGGGTCATGGCATAATACTTTTGTTATTCTTACTTTACCACTGTAAATTTACTTTTACAGGTCTAACTCCTGCGAGCTCATAATGAATCTTTTCCAGGACGTGTTTTCAGTACATACTAAACTTTCTATGCATTCATTTAGCTGATCTTCACATTGCAGATATGCAGTGAAAACAATACTTACTGTAAACAATGCTTTCCTCCTTCTAAGTGCACCCCCTGTGTTCACATTTTCATTGTTTAATTGAATCCACAGACAGAAAACATGACATTTGGTACTCTTGTAAGTTTATATTGATCATTTCTCTGTTCTGTTGTGTCCCCTTGCCTCGTTCATTAGTGTGGCCTTTTCCCTTAGCCACTGTTGATTTTTAAAGAGCAGAAACATCTCTCTTGCTGAGGGTCCAATTGCTGTTTTATTTGTCTCTTCCCTTTCTCCACCACGCCCCTGTTACTGCTTTTTGTCCTTTGGTATATTCTATAAGTTTGTTACAGTATGCTAAGCACTTTTTCAGGATCAATTACTGTCCTAGTCATCCTGTTTAGGAATATCTGAAGACTGCAGGATATGACAGCCTCTAGCGAACCGCCTCCTTTTTCTTACACAGTCTTACTGCAGGAGAGGAAGCATTCCATTTGCTTCTTATTTCATATACAAAGTCTTAGTCTCTGGGAACTCTCTTGTGCTCTATTGTAATTTTTTATCCTGGTGTCCATGCTTTCTGCAGGATTTTTTCTCTGAGATCTTAACAAAATTTCACTATTTTCAGCTGCTGGTATCTCCTGTTGGGCACCATGCAATCTTTTGTGACATGTCAATGTTAATCTCACTCTGTCTTCCATATTCATCCAGCTGGCTATCCATTCTTGATCTTTCCATTTACAGTCTTCTCCTTCCCATCTTTCACTTATGCTGATGATTTTAACATTTTTTCCATCTTGATCTATCTTCCAGGTCTACCAGCTTCTGCTCCATAAGTCAGCCCTAGACTCTTTGCATCCATTCTTGCCTGTAGTTCTGTGCTGTCCCTGATCAGGTCATGGATGATAGTCGTATGCTCATTAACACCTTGTTTGATACTCTTCAGCTTCTTTTCCATGCTTAACATTCTCCTTTGCAGCCAGCTTCAAGTCATTTATCTCTGACCAGATAGCTGGAACAGGGATATTTTCATCGGCAATGCCACCACCACCTTTTGACTCCATTGTTTAATTTTTCCTTGCCCAATATCCTTTCTTTTCTCTTCTATTCATTTTTTGAAATACTACTGGATAGTTTATGACCACAGGGCTGTCAGGCTTAGATTAAGTTTCTCAATTGCTTTTTTCTTTTTTTTTCCCCATTTTGCAAAAAAGATGCTTGGACTAGCATGTCTTCGAGTTGCTGCCATACTAGCTGTCTCCTTCTGGATATCTTTTGTATCCTTATCTGCAGTTATCCTTGTCAAAATCTTTGTCCATTTCTGTGCTGGCTTAGTTCTTAGAATAAATTGGGCAACAGTATGAATATAATAATTTGCATGGTTATTCTCCTTGAGGATCTGCATCCAAAATACTGTTCTGCTTATTTCTCAAACTTCCCCCATGTTTCATCATTGTCATTCCTTTGCACTTTGATTTATAACCTTTTGCTTGCATTATATATATGAACCTTAACCACATAGCTCTAAAGTATCCATTCAAATTAGGTAATCGTAACCCATCTTGGTCTATGGTGAGGATCAACTTATCTCACTTCACTCTTACTCTCTTCCCCCTTCCAAATAAATTCCTTCAACTCTTTTTTTATTGTCCTCAACTACTGCTCTGACTAATGCAAATATACCTCACTTGTATGTAAAACTAAGCAGACTAAAAATGGCCAATGTTTGTAACTTATTATCCATATCCATAATTGTGAGCATCCAGGTTCTCAGTTTTTGTATTCTCTTTTGTTTAGTCTCTTCCTACATATCTTTATGTACCACAACAGAATTCCTTTTAATCCATACATCTAAATACTTCATCTTGTCATATCCCCATAAATATGGATGTTGCTGAACCATTTTATATGTTGGTACATAGTTTAAAGCTGTCCCCTTTGTTTTATCTTCATTAATTTTATATCCCAAAAAGACTAGAAACTGTCTCAAAATATTCCACAAAACTGAAATCCCCTTTCCTGGATTTGTTAAGTACAAAATATCATCTGCACATAAATCTAAGATTTATTGATTACCATACCAGTTGTATCTTGTATTTGTTATTGCCCTGTATTCTTTACCAATTACTCTAAATATAAAGAAAATAACAAAAAGGGGAAAGAGTACACCCCTGCTTTATTTCTCTGTTTAAACACAGCTTCTCAGAGAGGAACCCTCCCACCTTTATTCTTGACTCCAACACTTCATAACCCTCGTATTCTATCAGAGAATGCAAATGCTTCCATTGCCCTACTTATAAAATCCCAGATCATCTATCGAATGTTTCTCTGCACCAAGACCCACCAACAATAGCAGTATTCCCCTTCACAAAGGTGGCAACTCCACTGACCCCTCTATCATTTATGGACCCATTGCTATACTGTCCTCACTATCCAAAATTCTCAAAAAATGCATATGTAACCAGATACTGAAATTCCTCATCCACAATAATCTTCTGACTCCTACCCAACATGGATTTTGACCAAACCACAGTGCCTCTACAGCCCTTCTATCCTTTACTCACACTATTGCTGAAGCTAAAGACAACAACAAACTGGCCTCATGTCTGTTCTTAGACCTTTCAAAAGCATTTGACATGGTATCGCAATCCAAACTACTAAACAAACTGGCTAACTTAAATCTTTCCACGTCAACTCTTTCTTGGTTCTCCAGCTATCTCACCGACTACAGTCAGTCAAATGGCAGTCTTCTTGTTCTACTTTTCTACCCATACACACTGGTGTACCCCAGGGCTCTATCCTGGGACCCCCTTCGTTTTAACATCTTTGCCAATGACCTCCATTCTTCCACTACCCACTCAAATATCATACAATAACCAGACAATTCTGCTGTGATCCCATTCTCAAACTCAATCTCACAACTTCAAACAAACACACAACAATCTTTCCTTTCAGTTGAAACCTGGCTAAATGAAAATGAGCTTATTTTAAATCCTAAAAAAAAACCTACACTCCTTCTCTTTCCCCCCCCAAGGCCAGTAATCACCTTTAGCTCACCTTCTCCATCTCTTCCCTAAATAAAACCATCATTAACGTTGAAACTCACACAAAATTACTACGAATGACAATTAACAACCAACTAAAATTTGACTTACACATCCAGCAATTGATTAAGAAAACTAATCAAAAACTTAATTTTCTATATTGCAACAAAAAATTTCTATCCTCTGAGTCCAGCCTCTCCCCGACCCTAGCCTCCTCTATGGAGTCCCAGTTCTTATTAACTTTCAATCCTGCACGCTCTCCAAACGGGAACAAACTTACAATACAATCGCAAAATTCGTAGCTAACTTACCTAATTCCACCCACCATTGCCTTGCTCTTAATAAACTACACAGGATTGCACTTCCCCATCATCTGAAATTATCTCAACTCCATATAACCCACTTCTTTTTCAATAAACCCACTACATGTCCCTCTCTCTCTCCATTCTAGTCACTTATTATACCCCTTCCCATCCCTTATGCAGTACTGACAAATTCCTCCTCCAAAACTTATAGGTCTAAAATTAACATTGGCAATCTTTTATATAAATCCTCCATAACAAAATTCTGGAACAACCTCCCTGACAATTTACATAGCATTACACACACTAACAGCTTCAAAAAAGAACCAAAAACTTTCTCCAGAAAACTTGGTTACACCCTTGCCAGGACCCCACCTAATCCTCATTTTATCATCTGTCTCTCCCACTTCTGAACAGTAAGTTTTCTGGCTCTGCTCTATTTAGGTAATGCTATTGAACTATATAATCTGTGTGGAATGTATCATGTTTATATCATTATAATTGCTTGTTTGTTATTATGTTTTGTTTTCTTTTTTACTATCTGTGTATACTGTGAAATTGTCTTTGTTACTTTTTTGTGAAACCCATTACTGAAAAATTGTAATTATTTTTCTTGGAGCTTTTCTCTTCAGTTCTCCACTGAAAATGTCCCTTTGCTCAGTTGGACCAACCCAGTTAACAAATGTGAAATAAAATAAAATAAAATAATATTTGCTTATGTTTGTCTTCCCTCTGGATCAATGTTGTTCTTTCTCTTTCTATCTTGACTTTTAATTGTTGTGCCTTGTCTTCCTCTAACCCTGTCATAATTAAGTCTTTCATAAATATTTTCATTTGTGCCTTTTCTTTATTTTCATATTTCTTTGCTTTATACAAATTTTGATAAAATTTCAGAAATATCTCTAATACCTCTATAGATCTCTGGTTAATTTTCTAGTCATAGGCTCCCTACGTTTGGTGACAACCCTTGCTACTTTCTTTAGACTGAGTCATTGTGCTAGACGTTTGTGTGCTCTGGAGTTATCAAAAAAATAGTTACTTGATAGCAACCTTTCTAAACTCATGCATATTATCCAAATTCTCCCCTTTTCCATTTATACTCTGCAGTTGCTCCTCTTATTCTGTCAGATTCCCTTTTTTGCTATGCTATCAGTTCTTCTTTCAGCTTTTCCCGGTTAGGGGTCGCCACAGCAGAACTCCGGTCCGCTAATGATTGGCAGTAGATTTTTTACAGGTGCCGAGGTGCCAGCTTGATGTCTAACCTTCAGCGAAAGCACGCCCATTCTACGCATGTCTTTTGAACGCCACTCAACCACGGGGAGGACATGCAGACTCCACACAGAAGGCGCTCCAGCCGAGAATCCAACGGGAGAACCTCTTGCTGTAAGGCAACAATGCTACCATTGCACCACCGCGGCTTCTTTTTTGCTATGCTATGCTATATCCTTTTCACATCCTGTAAATTAGTCATATTAATTCTTTCCCATTTCTGTTTTATTTCTACCCTATTTGTAAACTCCATTTTCATTTTATCCTATCGCTAGCTATCCCCTCTGAAGAAATTTCTATCTTCCCTCATACCTCCCAAATACTTTCTGCTACCCATTCTTTAAATTCTTTTGCATAATATGAAATAGCAATTTGGATGTGTTTTAAAGCTTTCAATTAAATTAACATGTTCCTATGAAACAATTTCTATTCATTCTAGCAGTTTTTGTACATTGGGGAGTAATATGAAAATTCTGTGCATTCCTGCTACTGAATTCACATCTTCCATGCAAAACATTATCATATATTTCTTCAGAAGTCCACAGTTTTATCATTAAAGTTTCCCTTCTAGGTCCCCCAGTACATCCTCACTACTGCAAATCAGGTTCCAGTTCCCATCCTTGAATAATATTTCCTTCTGAAAACATATTTCTCCCAAAATTCCTCTAAGCTCCATAAGAGAAGTTTTAGGTGGAATATATAAATGCATGCCAGTGTAATCTTCCTCCACTGTCAAAAAAACCCTTAGCACCACACATCTGTTGTAAGTAGTGGGTATTATTACTCCCTTTTTTCCTTTGTCCCTGATGTTCTGCTGAATGTTCACCCTGAAATCCTTTCTTTGCCAAATTCACATGCTCATTTCTTCAGATGTGTTTCCTGCAGCATTGGCATTTGCATTTTAAATTTATTAATATAATACAACACACTCTGTTTTTTTTGTCTAGAAAAGGCCATTTATATTCCATAACAATATGGACTGAGTAGCCATTAGGATAGAAAGCTGTTACTACTACCTATTAGACATGGCAGTTTATTTTGAATGTATATATCCAGCTTTACAATACATGCAGACATTAATGCTTGTCAGGCTGATGTCTTATGTAGTTGCTGATTCTCATCTCGGTTTGAACATGTCACAATTTTCTAAGGCTTTATGCTCCAATAAAAACATACAAATGAAGAACTAAAGAACTTTTCAGAACCTCACTCCCATTTTAACTTTGAACAAGCAAGCAAAACTATGAACATTTTCAACAAATTAAGCTTACCCTCCAAATAGGAGCAGTTCCAAATCGATGTCTGCACCCACAGGCATTACCTAATCTAAACTTAAGGCTACCAATGTTAAATCATGTTACAACCTGTGTTCCCACTTAAACTAATTCCTATCTGCTTTTTTTTCTTAAGCATATCCCCCAATGTGAGAAATAGCTTGTACTATTTCAGTAAATATTAACTTTTAGCTATAATAAAATATGCAGAGACCACCTCTTAAATAAATAAACTAAATCATACAATGTTATATTAACTGCATTAAAGTACTAAGGCAGCCAGGGAGGCAGCTACTTGTAAAAATTATTCTCTTCCCACAGTTTTAAACTTTATTTTTCATTGGACCGATAGCTGGTATATTTTTGTGTTAATGCACTCAGCATACAGTGTACAGACCTTTCATGGTTAATTGCTTGCAACTGCAGACTTCTCATTTCCAAGCTGGTATTGAAAACAAAATGGCTAGTGACTTTGCAGATACTTGAGGGGATCTTTGTACATTTCACTCGAAACACACTGTTCAGTTCTCTTATGATTAAATGCATGCATCTGTAGATTTCTCATCTCCCAGTGGAAAACTTTGTCAATGGAAAATATTTCTTAATGACAGAACTACTATTTTCCATGCATTTCATTATTTTATCTTATTTTATAGGCTATGTGCTTAAAAATATCTACAGCTTAAATCAAGAACATTAATTTAAATATCCACCTCTATGTTGCTGTCTTTCGGCTTTTCCCGGTTAGGGGTCACCACAGCGGAACTCCGGTCCGCTAATGATTGGCAGTAGATTTTGATGAACGCCGAGGTGCCAGCTCGACGTTCAACCTTCAACAAAGGCATGCCTATTTACGCATGTCTTTCGAATGCCCACCCAACCACAGGGAGGGCATGCAGACTCCACACAGAAGGCACTCCCCGCACCCCAGCTGAGAATCGAACGGGAGACCCTCTTGCTATGAGGCAACAATGCTACCGCTGCACCACCGCTAAGGTTAAGGTTAGGTTAAGGCTTCTAGCGTTAAGCAGCATGACCTTCAATTTACTTTTTGACAGATCCTTTATGCTGGAAGATTTCTCTTTGGGACATTGTTTAAAAAAGGCACAATGGGGGAGACAAGAGCCTTGGCCAGAATCCTGAATCCCAGGGGTGACAAGTGGAGGCCATCTCTGGCAAAGCATCAAGGCCTGTTAACCATGTCATCCCAGGCAGACAGATACTGCATCCCCTTGGAATGACACAAGAAACTAAACCAGTTGTTGAAGTCAATTATTTTTTGTTGGTATTGTGCAATCATTCTTGGTGACGGTAGGATGCTGCATAGGGCTAGGGCCATACCTGCCTGGGACACATACTCTGAGAACTCAATCATGTCTCTCTTCATATAGTCCAGGGAGGTATGCCTCAAGTCATTTACACCAACATGAGCAATGACAGAGTCATGCTTGTACCTGTTGTGGAGAGACTTAAATGTGTGTGTGCTGTTGTGGATTCTGGCACCTGACAGACAACTGAATGTTATCTTCTCCTTGTAGAGCCTGGTGAGGGGGACATTGGTGTGTCTCACAATTGAGTTACCAATGACTAGTATGTTTGGTTTATTATTGTGCCTTATGGGCTGTGTGAGTTTATTGTTATGCCTTATGCGCTATCTGTGATGTGTTTGGTGTTGTGTGTGAAATGTTTGTGAGTGTGTTTTGGCTGTTTATGTAAGTTTTTATTTAGGACCTCTGCATAGGTGGGTGTGTGCTGTGCTTGGCTATGTGATGTGGGTAGTGTGGTGTTTGTACTGGCAATCTCCTCTTTGTCTGGAGCACTGACTGTAGCGTGAGAGAGCATGGATTCCAGGTTACTGATATAGATGCATTTCTTGCAAGTAGAAAAATTAAGTGCTAGCAGAAAAGGGTTGTCAGTGAACATGAGGCAGTTGCAACATTGTCTCAGTATGCCCATGTCGACTAGGCTGGCAGGAGAAACTGATGGGAATTGTCCAGACATAGTGTTCTGAAACTTGGATGGACTTATGGAGAGAGGGTTTTGGTAAGGGTTTGTCCATAAGTGTGTAGACCACAAAAACCTTCTTAAATGTAAAATAACTGTCCTGATACCCAAGTGCTAAAACCAGAACTAAGAGGGTTAGAATAACAGACAAATTTAATCAGGCTACTAACAAGCAGTAATAAATATAACAGAATAAAACCACTTCAACACTTAAGAGCAAGCAGCAAGGCAAAATAAGGTAATAAAGTAGGAAGAACACAATTACAGTAAAAGCAGCTGAATAAAGTGTAATTATTTTTTTTTAGTGGAGAGGGAAGTAACAGAAGATAATTCAAGATTAAGAAACTAAGGGGTCATGAGGGAACATTATGAAACTTTCACGGTAGAATATTAAATGCATTTAGCAGGCAGACTAGATAGGGCTAACTGTCTGCTGCTGCTGTCCGACAAATGTAATGATTGGCATCTTATCATTTGAAATTTGCAATATCAAGATTATATAGAAGCACTTAAAGAGTACAAACTGATTTAAAATGTACATTCAGCCTTTGGAATGTTTTATTGTTTAGCCTTAAGTTCACTGTCCGTGCATTTCATTGCAGCATTTCATAAATGTGATAGCTGCCCTTTCTAATTTGGGACAGCACATTTCTGTATCATAAAAATTCACACGGATTCTATACAAAACAGCTTTTAGACCAAGAGCTATGTTTTTTCTTTTTCATGAGAAAGGCTTATAATCATTTTTTTACACCATGTTAAATGTCGGGACTTGAAATGCAGAAAGCTGAGTAAGTATATCTGACTTGTTAGTTTACACAGCTACATTTTTTTTTATTTTATTTGTGTTATTTTATTTTGAACATTTCATAGGATCATAGGATCATAGTAGGTTACTAGGCTAATGGCTCTAGGGCCCTGACAAGCCTAGAGGAGTTCAACCCGTATTCCCCAAGGTGTCTTGTTCAAGCAAACACTAAAATCAACAACCATTGCCCCTGTCCAAGAGGAACACAGGTGGAACCCCCAGGGTGAATTTCCAGTTAACCATCCAATCGTCCAACTTGCGCTTAAATAAGGCCAATGAGGGGCTTTTTTTAACATGAATAGGATGCTTGTTCATAAGGTGGGGCAACATCTGTGAGACAAATCTACCTCTCCAGCAAGTTCTGTTGATATCACTTACCAGGTTAAGGTTCTTTGAGCAAGTGACTCATGTTTTATTTGACTTGCGAATGTGCAGCATTTCCATTAAAGATGGGTCAGCGATTGCTCTATATGCAAGGCCCAGGTGGCCTAAGAGCAGTCTGTATGACACAGAGTAAAGTGACAAAGATTTCAGTCTGCCTGCATAAGACATGTCTTGAAGACCCTGAATTTTATTTGTAAGGAACCTTTGTGGTGTCTCCAGTTGCTGCAGGTGTTTGGAAAGGAATATAAAAAAGGGAGCATTGTACTCTATTATTGGCCTGATGAGGGAGGAGTACAAGGGGCTTATAACCTCTTTTTTCTGAAGGCAATGCCTTAACCTATGAGATGAGCAATATAAAATGCTCTTCTTACCACTGTGGAAACATGGTGATTGAAGTTAAGTTTGCTATCAACTTGTGTGTCCAGATTTCTCACCATTGACTGTGTGCTTAGGGTATTGGTATTGATGTGGTGGTTTGCAGGGATATGCCCCTTGCTGAAGGGGATGATAATGCATTTTTTTGCATTAGGTTTAAGACCATAATGTTGGCACCAAGCATTAGTCTGCATAAGACCTTCTTGCAGGATGTTGACATCACTAGGGGTTTCAATGATCACTCCTAGTTTGCAGTCATCAGCAAACTTTGTCGGCCACAGTCCTTTAGTTTTAGCCTGTACTTAGGAGAAGTAGATTCCAAACAGTAGGGGTCCCAGAATAATATCTGTGGAACACCACTGGTTACAGGTCTGTTAGAGGAGGTGGAATTCCCTATTTTGACCATATGAGTTCTATCAGTGAGCCAGTTTGCAACCCACCTGACATTATATGGGTTGATACTCAACTGGGTGAGTTTATCAATGATGCCTGAGTGGGGGATTGTGTCAAAGGCTTTGACTAAGTCTAGGTAGGCCATATGCACAGATTTGCCCTCATCTAGGGCTTTAGTGACTGTCTAGAAGAAGTCCACCAAGTTTAACAGGCATGATCTCCCCTTGACAAAGCCAAACTAGTTTGGGTCGAGCATTTGGAGATTTCCTGCATCTTTGTTAATAAGGTCCATGATGATTCATACCATGGCCTTGCAGATAAGGGCTTGCAGATAAGTCTGGTCAGGCTAATGGGTCTATAGTTCCTGGGGTCCATGTATGCACCCCCTTTGTGCAAAGGGATGATGGTAGCTGTTTTCCATTTTGCTGGGATAAAGCTAGTGCTTTAGCTGTGATGAAAAAGCATACTCAATGGTGATGCTAATCTGTGTTTTAACTCATGTAGAACACAGCCCTTGATGCTGTCTGGTCCCATAGAGGCTTTGTTTTTGGCCTTGGAGAGGGCATTTAAGACCTGCTCCTTGGAGATACTAGGCAGGGGACAGGTGTTAGGAATGCTTTGGGGTATATGCGGTGGGGACAGGGGAGTGAAGTTTTCAATTAATTTGTCAGCCAGCAGATTTGCTATAGCCACAATTTCTATATATATGCAGTACCATTAACTATGCGTTTAGCGCAAATTTGGGCATTGTGGTTATCCTTAGTTAGGGAAGATAATTTGGATTTGTGGTTAGCTTTGGAGGACTTCACTAGGAGTCTTATTTTCTTGTTTATGTTGAAGGGGGAGGGTTTCCAGTTTTGAGACCATTCCTTCTTATGCTTAGGCAACAATATCTTTCTCCTATTGTATAGCCTATTAATGGCAGTTGTCCACGAGGTAGGTTTGTTTTTCCTTGAAGATCTTGCTTTGGTGCTATCAAGTATGGCAGAGTCAATACAATTGTACAGATGCTTGTATAAAGCATTGGTGTATAACTCAGCATACGTGTCTGTTCCATCAGTGGGGGGAGGGGTATTGAAGCTATTTATGCTGTCATGTAAAAGGTTGTAATTTGCCTTGGAGAAGTTTTTTAGTCTAGTTTTTGCTAAGGGGTTCTTGTATTATAGTTAGTTCTAACGAGTCTGATTTGTGGTCAGATCTCACCAGGGATGGCCACACACTGGAGATGGTGCAGCGGTCCCCCATGTTGGTGAGCACCATGTCCAAGATGTTTGAGCCCCTTGTGGGCGTGTCAACCAGCTGGTCCAGGACACCGGAGTTAATGAAGCGCAGGAATCTTTGGGCAAGTGAGTTGGAACACGTATAATGTACCTAGTCTTTGTATGGGTAATTAAAGTCACCCAAAACCAGGGTGTTTGATTGTATTTTGATTGACTCAAGTAGATCCAAGTAGGCTGAGTGGATGTCCTGATTCATGGAGGGGGTCCTATAGCTGGCAATGACCTGAAAAGGGGTCTTACCTACAGTCAATTGCAACTGAAGTAATTCAAGGAAATTGTGCTGTTTAACTAATCTAGAAGTGTATATATATTTAATGAATATTGATACTCCACCTCCTTTAGTTCTTATTCCTTCAATTTGTGGTCTGAATGTGTGGAAGGAAATGTAACGTGGTATAACTGGGGTGCTGTCTTCATCCTTAAACCAGGTCTCAGTGACTGCACAAATGTCAGCATCTTCCAGGGTGAGGACTGCTTCCAGTGAGTGCAGTTTTTGGTTTAGACTCCTAGTGTTTAGCCGCATAACCTTGAGGTTGTTTTTAGAGGGTATTTTTACATTGGGAATTTTGTTCTTGTGACATTGCCTAAAAAAGGCACTTTGGGGATAGCAAGTGCCTTAGCCAGTAACTGAAATCCCAGGGGAGACAGATGAAGACCATCTCTGGCAAAGCATCGAGGTCTGTCAACCATGTCATCCCAGGCTGACAGATACTGGATCCCCTTTGAATGACACCAGAGACTAAGCCAATTGTTGAAGTCAATCATTTTTTGTTTGCATTAAGGTATCATCCTCGGCAAAGGTAAAATGCTGCTTAAGGCTAGGGAAATACCTGCCTGAGATGCATAATCCAAGAGCTCAGTCATGTCTGTCTTCATATAGTCCAGTGAAGTATTTCCCAAGTTGTTCACACCGACATGGACTACAACTGAGTCATAACAGTGCTTGTTGTTGACAGACTTGAGTGCAACCTCCTAAAATTGTTGCCAATACCTTTAATACTTTCTTTACTGAAACAGTACAATCCCTAGCCAACAAAGTATCTCACAATACCCTAGCTACCACCAATCCCACACCTGATAATAAAATCCCCTTCAAGTTTGATCCAGTACCAACATCTTTTATTAAGTCCCTACTGAAGAAACTGAAACCCACCACCCTCTCAGCAGACCTACTACCTGCTGAATATCTCCAAAAAGCTGCTAAGGAAATGGCATACCGCATTTCAATTTTAATCAATAGAACTATTTTCAAAGCTTATATCCCCTCCATCTGGAAAATTTCCCACATTATTCCTCTACACAAAGGGGGAAATTCCACTGAACTTTCAAATTACAGGCCTATAACCATTCTATCTCCCTTAGCTAATATAATGGAAACATGTATCCATAAGCAACTTCTTGCCTATCTGAATCAAAACTCTCTCCTAGCCCCCTCTCAGCACGAATTTAGACCTGCCATAGTACAACCTCAGCCCTTCTCTCCTTCTCTCATACTATAAATCAAAACCATAATGATAACAAGCTCTCCTCTGCCCTCTTCCTAGACATATCCAAGGCATTCAATATGGTAAACCACCAGCTACTCTTAGACACACTAAAATCACTCTCCATAGATAACCTAGCAATTAACTGGTTTCATTCTTACCTAAGTGACAGACAACAAGCTGTACTATGGAAGGAGAATCTATCATCCATTTTACCAGTCACCCTTGGAGTCCCACAAGGATCTATACCAGGTCCCCTCCTATTCTCCTTATTCATTAATGACCTGCATAAAGTCATCCCAAGTGCAACTTGTATTCAGTATGCAGATGATTCCACCTTAATCTGCTCTGTCACCTCCCCCTCATTTCTACAATCTTTATCACAAATCACTTTCAAGAAAGTAGAGAACTGGCTCACAGGTTGCAGACTACTATTAAACCCAAATAAGACCAAACTATTACTCTTCTCCCCAACTCGCAAGATCCCCTCACCACCTCTCACAATAACATCTAACAATGGCACCATAATTTCCCCAGAACCTAGTACTAAACTACTGGGAATAATCATCAACAATAACCTTATGTTTGATGCTCACATAGACAAAACTATTAAAACAGATAACTAAAAAACTAGGCTCTTTATACAGGATTAAGGAATTCCTAACCCCATCTACTAGAACTGCTATTGCCCGTACACATCTGCTATCAACCTTTCTTTATGCCTCACCCATCTTTGCTAACCTATCCAAATCAAACTTCAATAAATTGAATAGCTGCTACAATAATATTGCCAGATGTGCCACAGGATCAGCTATTAGAACCCATCACTGTGTTACCCTTCAATCATTAGACTGGCTAGAATTACCCAACCAACTGCAATATAACCAGCTAATAGTTGTTCATAAAATTCTCTACCAACCAGACAGTACACCTATACTGAAAAATATTATCACCCCCCTGTATAGTAACCTAAAGACCCTTCGCTCTACCAACAAAGTGCTAGTACAGACGGCTAAAACCAACAATTCAGCTGGTGCATCACTATTCTCCAACTCTGCTGGAAAAAAATGGAACCTTCTTCCTGCGGATCTAACCAATGACTCCTCTTTATCCCAATTCAAAAAAATCTCTTAAGAAATACCTAAAAATGCATTGGCTTTATCCTGTACAAACCCTGACTAACCACCACACAAACAGAATCTATACATGTGAACCTCATCACAAGATTATATCTTTGATCCTCTAACTGCTTAGAAATTTCTAAATCTCTCTCCTACTGAAAGATTTTAAATTAAGATGGATACCATCTATGTTACCACCTTTTGTTAAACTTTCCTTCTTTAAAAAAAAATCACTATTTCTTTCTCAGATACTAACAACCTATCCTGTGTGTATGGGAGTTGAAATTGTACCTGTCTGTACATATTGTTACAAAAATTTTCAATTTTGTGATAACTCACTGTACTAATTTCACTGTATTTATACTAGTAATGTACATTTGGAGCTTTTCACACTTTCCTTCTTAACAAAAACAAAATCATATCTATTTCTTTCTCGGACACTAACTTTCAACCTATCCTGTGTGTATGTGAGTAGAAATTGTACCTGTCTGTATATATTGTTAAAAAAATTCAATTTTGTGATAATTCACTGTAATAATTTCACTGTAATTACACTAGTAATGTACACTTGGAGCTTTCCTCCCCGGGCCTCCACTGAAAATGAACCTGTATCCAGTCGGACCTTCCTGGTTAACAAATGTAAAATAAAATAAAAATAAAATGTGGTGGATCCTCACAGCTGACAGACAACTGACCATGACCTTTTCCTTATCCAGTCTGGTGAGAGGGATATCTGTGTGTCTCACAATTGAGTCAGCTATGACTAAGATGTTTTTTATTGTGTTATGCCTTAGGGGCTTGACTGGTGAGACACTGGTGTGTGATATATTATGTGTACTATGTTCTGCAGAGGATGTATTATGTGAGGCATGCTTACTTTTATGTTTGGGAGGTCTCTGATGTTTAGGTAAGCTTCTTGTAAGTACCTCTGCATATGTAGGTTTATGTGTTGTTGGTTTGGCAGGTGCAGGAGGTGAGGTGCACATGCTGACAACCTGCTTAATATCAGATGGATTAACTAGTAAGTGACAGACCCTGGATTCTAGGTTCTTGATATAGATGCACCTCTCAAATAATGAATTTGTGTGGACTAGAAGACGTGTGTTGTCAGTGTACATAAGGCAATTGCTACATTGCCTCATGATGCCCATGTTAACTATGCTGGCCAGAGAAACTGTGGGAAATTGTCCTTCCATAATGCTAGGTAAGTTGATGTGGTCAGAAAACAGGGAGAGGACAGGAAGGAACAGTTAAAGTAGAGGACAGGAGAAGTAGACAAAAAATATGAAGGGTTAGTGGGTAGGATCTGTGTTTGTACCTCAAGAGCTTCGCTGAATGTATCACTTGACAGTGAGAGACAATCATGAGACATCACCAGTGGAGCACCAGCAGAGTACTAAGGGAAAATTTGCAGGCAAAAGATTTTGTGACTATAACCCCCAACGGTGCCCACTGCTGCATGGCAGTGTGCAATGCACAAACGTGATGCTATGTAGCAAATGAGCACAAACTGATCTAAACAAATTAACCAATAGAAAGCTCAAAACTGAGCCCTGTTCCAGCAACCTTCAATCAGATGAGTTCTAACTGCAGACTCCTGCCACTAAGATGCAGGGGAACCTTTTCAACAAAATACGGCCTGGTGTAGGCTCAAGTTATGCAAACAGAACTAAATTCAGCAGGTCTGAATCTAGTCTATGCTACAGCAAAGTGCAACAATTTAAAAAAAAGTTCAAATAAGCAAGCACAATAAGCCTTCAACCAGCAGTTCCCAGCTCAGAAAGGCAGAAGCTACCCTCTCCGCCCACAAGTGTGTAGACCACAAACCTTTTTAATGTAAAATAACTGGCCTGAAGCCCAAGTGCTTAAACCAGAGCTAAGATACTTTTAGAATAACAGATACTCTAAACCTTCAACCAGCAATTCCCAATTTAGACTGATGTAAGCTACCTCTCCTGCCACAAGAGTGTAGACCACAAACCTCCCTAATGTAAAACAACTAGCTTGAAGCCCAAGTGCTTAAACCAAAAGGCTTAGGATACCAGTTAAAATCCAATCAGGATACTAACAAGTAGTAATAAATGCAGCAGAATAAATGCAATTGAACCCTTTTAAGAACAAGCAGCAAAAGCAAAATAAAGTAGGAAAAAACACACATACAATAAAAGCAGCTGAATTAAGTATGATTCAGGGTTGATAAACTAAGGAGGTGGGCCTTCCCAAATGATTTCTCTGTACTCAGTAGAATGATCTGATGAGATGGGACTGGGAGGAGTGTCCAAAATCAGATTTATAGTAGGGGGTGGGCAACTCAAAAGCCACCAAGTTTAAGAACACAACAATTGGGTGCATGGGAAAAAGGAAATGCAGCCAGAGATCAGCAATATTCAGGCAGAGTACAGCAACCAGAGACACTTCAGCTATACAGAGATATTTCTAACTAAAAGAGCAATGCTGTTTCTCAGCTCCTCCCCCTAATTAACTGATGTTATTCACTGTTTACCAAGGACATTTTTGCTAACTTTGACTCTAGCCAAGACTTCTTAAAACTCCAACAGAACAGAAAACGTAAAACAAAACAAATGCAATACAATAAAAAGATAAAAACAGAAGTGACCAAAAAGCTTCAATTTAAAATAAAATGCAGCCAGAGATCAGCAATATTCAGTCTCTTTGAGTTTCAAAGTGGTTGGTTAATATTGAAAACAAACCTTGTGTGTGCTTTTTAAACACATTTATTTAATTATCACTTGAGACAGAGGCAAACATACATTTTTATAAAAGTAAACAAACCGTATTAACAAGTTCACATTTACAGCCATTATACATTGGATACATTATTCTATATAATATAAACATTCCAACATTACATAAATTGTTCAGTTCCTGACTTTACTTAAACCTCATTAATCCTGAAAAACATTTTCTGCATGTATTGTTCCATAAAATTTACATTTTTTCTATGTCATTTTCTCTTACCCTTTTCTAAAGATCCCACTTCCTCTTATTTTCTGTTACAATACTTGCTACTTCAAGTATGCTTGGTTTGCACTTTGATTTCCATTTTCAATTAATTGCTTTTTGGCAGTCACCAGAATTTAACTTAACAGTGCCTTACTATGTCTAGGCAGTTCAGATCCTGTATCCCAGCTAAAAAAAAATAATTTGCTTAGTTACACTCATCTGCTCACCCAGTATTCCTGACAAGAGTACTCTGTAGGGAATTTTAAAGTCTGCCCACTCATTACTCTCTGAGAACATAAACTCGCAGGAACCTCTTTCTTCCCCATCACACCTCCAACATTTGCCATCTATGTGAGAAGAATTTTTTTTGGAGTCTGCTTGGGGTATAAAATTACTCGTGCAAACACTTCCAGTCAAAAATCCTAAAATTTATAGACTTTGTTGCATCTTTTGAAGCCATACATATGTCCTTCCATTGTTTCTTTGTGAATTGCTTATTTAAACTCTCTTCCCAATCTTTTCTAATTTCCTCTGATTGATTTCTATAGTTATTGTGCGATTTTTATATGCTCTGTTAATTTTCCCTTTTTTACCAGCAACTTCTGTTCCAGATTCAGCTACAAACTCAATCACTGCAGGCCTTTAGTTTAGGATTCCTCCATCCTTTCTTTTTGCCTATACTCTGCCTTCCTTATCAGAGACTGATATCCGTCTCTAGACCACAGTCCAAATTACTTCTTGGCCTCTTCACATTCCATTACTTTCTCCTCCCTAATTATTTGTTCCCAATACCATGGTTCCTTTGCAAGTTTTCTCCAATAAAGTCCAGCTCCCTCTTGCCTATTGTCAGTACCCCTAATTGCAGTCAACCCTATTAGCAGAATCTCCTTTCTCCATCCCCATGTTGACTAAATTCTTAGTATACTTTCTGCTACTTTATGACTATAATAGTCTGCTTGACTATTATTCTTAAGGATCTGCATCCAAAGTCCCACTCTCTCCTTATTTCTTGAATTTATCCCCTGCTTCATCATCATCATCGCTTTCCACTTTGAATTTTAGCTTTCTGCTTGTGTTTTTGTATTATCTTTGTTTTAATCTCATCCCACATATCCTTATCTGCCATAACAGAATCCTTTTTAACAAATACTCCTAAATATTTAATTTTATTATGTGCCCATAAATATGGGTATTGCTGAACCAATTCATATGTTGGTACATAGTGTACAGCTATAGCCTTTGTTTGATTGTCTTTAATTTTATATCTTGAAATAACTTGGAACTGTCTCGAAATGTTCCACAATACTGAAATATCCTTTTCTGGTTTTATCAGGTACAGAATAATATTGTCTGTAAAGAAAGTCAAGTTTTTTTTATTACTATACCAATTATATTCTTGAATTTCTGAGTCCCTTATTCCCTCTGGACCATCATTTATTAAGGTCAAATTTTTACCTCCCCTCCACAAAGACACATTGATCAGCATCTATCAATTTGGCAACATCGTTGCCATTTTCTAGCCATTATGGGTCTATATAAAGCTGGATCAGATGGAGTTTTACAGCCATTAGGTATTATAGCCACTATAGCTTTTTTCTAAGATATTGATGCTTCACCTCTTTATAAAATACTGATAATCAAAATCTTTGAGATCTTTAGCTTTTTTTCTCTCCTAGTTTCCAAATGTGCATCAAAATACCATCTATTCCAGGAGTCTTTCCTGCAGATAGGTTATACATCATGTGTTTTACCTTATCTCTTTGTATCTTAACTGTTAATTGTTGAGCCTCATCTACCTCTAACCTTAGCATACTAAAGTATAAATAAGTATAATAAGTATAAATATTTTCATTTCTGCTCCTTTTTAATTTCTACATTTCTCTGGTTTATACAACTTTTCATAAAAGTTCCAAAATATCTCTAACACTGCTAAATGATTTTTTTCCTGTTATAGGCTCCCTAAGTTTGGCAACAACCCTTTCTAATTTCTGTTGCCTAAGTCATTGTGCTAAAGGTTTTTGTGCTGTAAAGTTTTTATCAAAAAATAGCTGCTTAACAGCAAGTAGTGAGTGTGAGACAGGTGTTAGTAAATGGAATTATAAACACCAAGAGCAACTTCCTACTGCAAGTACACTGCGAACACACTGGTAAAGATTAGCCCTTTTGTTCCTTTAATCTATACAAAGGAACCTCATCAGACAACAGACAATACCAAAATCACACTTTTTAAAACAGTGAAGAACCAATGAAAACAATTCATCAATTAAAATAGTCATCTTCTTAAAGTGACTTCTCTCTGTCTTATACAAAACACCTTCTTAATATTTTAAAAATCACATACACATTTAAAAACCAATACAAAAATTCAGTATTTTATTAATCTTAAAATGATAACTCTAAAGACAGAAAACACACAATGAACATGTGAAACATATATCTAATACTTATATTGTTTAAGTACTATTTAATTTTGAATATTGAATTCATAAGGATTGGAATTATACATAAGAGGATGGTGCAAGTAGTGAGGAAGGTAGGTTAGGTGTGCCCACTGGCAAGCTCTGGTAACAGAGAACAGGGGTTGGGGAGAAGGAAAAGAAGTTATATGTAAAGTATAATGTCTTATAGGTGGTGGTCAAATTAGTCAGGGTGGGAAAAGGAACATAGCCATTTATTTTTAAGGTGTACTCTGAGATGGTCATTGAAAGACTTGTTTTTAAGTTTTTAGATTTCAAATCGAAATGAGTTCCATAGTCTAATGACATGAGAGGAGTAACGACAGTTGCTAGCATGGTTAGTAGCTTTGGTTGCCAATAGAAGCAGCCTATCAATAGAATGGCAAGCTCTAGTGGGTGACGACAGTAGGAGGGTGTTAACTAAGGTCTGACAGTAAGTTGGAATGTAGATGAGGTACCATTGTGGGATATGACAAGTTGTGAGAAGACTAAGTACTGTGGAAGTTCTAGCCAAGAAAGTTGCTTGAGTGATGGACAGTGAAGAGCTTTATAAGGTTTGTTAGTGTCAAATTTCTCAATCTTATTATATAGTTCTAGCAAGATGGTTTGGGCTACATGTAGGTTAGAGCATAATAGAATGTTATTATCAGTGATCAATTTAAGGAGCTGAACACTTCTCAAGGACTTTGACTTGAGGTGACAGGGTGGTGATGGGCCTAAGGTTAGAAAGTTTGGTGCATTTTCTACCTATGTGAAGTGGAAGGGTATAGAATTTTTTCCATAGTATGGGTATATCATTTTTATTGAATGGTTTATGAGAGTGGATATAGGATAAGCCAGGGTGTCAGCTGCAAGTTTTCTGTATTTTTTTTCAGTTGATAAGTTGCTTGGAGTTAGGTTGGTAGAGTTGAACTTGGAAAGTAGCTTTCTCATGGAAGAGGTGGGGATATGTTTGAAGCTGAAGATGGAGGTAATATAGCACTGTGTTTCAGCAACAGTAGTAGCATTCATAGAGGTTGTATGCTTAAGAGAGGCAACAGTCTAAATGAAATGAGAGTTGAACTCTGAGGCTATATTAGGGGTATGTGTTGAAGTGGTAGGACTAGGTTGAGTGCATCAACTAGGACGTAGGAGGTTACTGATTGTAGGCAAAAAGAGGTTTGGTTATATATATATTTGTGTTTTGGAGACTTGTGAAGTATTTTTTATCAAGTTTAATTTTGAATTTAGCAGTGTTCCTGGACATGTCCCTAAATTTGCAGCCCGACTCTTCAAGAATGAGTTTGTTCTAGTGAAGTGTCACTGCTAAAAATTTAAAAATTAGGTATTAACAGTTATGAGTTGATCCCCATTAACTTGTGTGCAACAAAATAATTACTTTATTAATTACATTTTCTAGCAAAGGACACACTAAGCAACTACCTGGTAAATTTATGATGATGCCATCTAAAACAATAGTATTCTTGCTTATTAAAACATGGATTAGTTATCTTAGTGACAAAAAAATGAAACATAAAATAGCTAGCTGCATGTGGGATACTGGCTGTAGTGTCAAACTTACGTGAAAATAAACTTAAAGCCAGCAACAAAATATTGCAAAATATTGATTGATTTTAGATCAGATTAATTTTCCAAATAATCAGTAGATGCATAAATAGATGTAAATAATGCAATTAGCAACTTATTAACAAAACAGAAGTTTATTAACAAATAGGCAAGAACAGTGCATGACTCAAGCTGTTGAAGAACATAAAGTATCAGTAGCACAACAGGTATCACAGTCGCCTTCTCAAACCAGGCAGATTGATTGCTGCACTCCTGAGTATGTTGTCCTTCAGATGGCACTTTAAGCCATGGTCCAATCTACCTGAGCTATTGTAGCTCAGGTGGATGTAAAAGTTCCCATGCCATCTATTGAAGAGAGTAGGGGTCCTTTATTTATATACAAAAATAACTCTTGTTTGCAACATATTTACATATTTACAAATATATAGGTATAAAAATATATTTACACATATTCATAATTTTCCTTACAATCATACTAACTTTTCATCCCTATTAGACCCCACTCCTTCTTCCATAACCAACATCTGATTTTACTTAATACTGTTGCTAAAATCCATTTACCATTAAACATAATTTAATTTATTCTTTCCTTCCATATAACTCATATAACATAAAATAACTTATCTATTCTTTTAACATATTCTTTACTTCTATTCGTCTAATATCCATATTTAAGCAAATCCATGTTTTTGACCACTTCTTTTATATTTTTTTAAAAAAATCTTCTTTATATAGCTTTCCCCATAACCTTTTTACTCTCTTACATTTCAAGAGCACACTTATTATATCAGTTTTCTTTTAATATGGCATATTTCCTTTTAGTGACAATTTATTTGTTACCAGTCTCCAGAAAAAAAAATCTTGACATTCTACTTTCTGATTACACCATTTGCTTCTTATTTTTATAGCTTTATTTTTTTCATCTGTTAGATTTTTCCAATGGTTTTACATAGTAATGTTTATCATTGAATTCTTATACCATACTTTTCTGTCTTTTTCTATATCATCAATTTTTATTTTCCATAAAAATATTTTTTCTTGGTAACATTTGATTTCTACATTTATATAATCTTTTTCACTTTTACTCTTTTTTACTATACCCTAAACATTATCATACTTATAGTTATACAATTTACCACTAATTTCTCATTTTTTTTCATTTATCCACTTTAGCACTTTGTACAAATTTAATAGAACAGCATATACTACTGGGTTAATTAGCTCTAACACTCCTTCCTGTTTATTTATACACAAAGTTCCTCCTTTTACTGGGTTTAATATAGAACCCCATATAAATTAAAAAAATGATATGCAGTAATTTCTTTTCAAATACTGTTGTCATCATAAATACACTTGCTAAGTATGTCATTTTTCCCAACAGTACTGAATTTATCAAATAAACCATTTTTTTCTAAATGATAATTTATATGTTCTTCAAAAAAGACAGGTTTGTTTTATTTCTTTTATCATTTTTCCACTGAATTCTACTTACATCTTTATTCCCAAATTTTATACTTAAAACAGAAATTGCATTCATTGTAAAATATATACTACCTAGCTTTACTACATCAAGTAAACCTTTACTTTTATTTTTATTTAAAGCCATTCCTGTCATTTCTAGACACTCATTTATGCAAATTATTACTTCTTTTATCTAATTTTTTTTTTGCAATTATTATGATGTCATCTGTATATGTTAACAGAACTGGAATTCTTAACACTTCAGGTGTTTTATACCCTGCCTCCTTCATTTTGTGATTTATTTCACATACTGTCACATTTAGAACTAATCCAAAGAGTACACAACTCATTGGACATCCCTGTTTTGCACAACTCTTCATATGTACCTCTTGGCTTAACCATCTATTTAGAAGCATTTGTACATTATTAGTACTATACCCTAACATACATAATTTCTTAACTTTCTCACTTATATTATTTCATTATTACCCATAAGATTTCATGTATAGTTGTATCAAATGCCATATTAAGATGTCCTATCATGCTTGTTTCTTCTTCTCTTCTATTTATATCATACACAATTTCTTTAGCAATCATTAATAATTCTTGACAACTCTTCGCCTTTATACTTTATGTACTATTTTCCATGATATTTTCCATTTTAGTTTAAAATATCTTTTGTATTATTTTCATAAAGATCTTATAATCATTATTATTCAATACTGTATTGGTCTCCAGTTTTTTTAATTTATTCTACCTTCCTCCTTCCATAGGAATTTAAGTGTTCCACCCCATAATTCTTTATACATAAAACCTTCATTTAACCATTCATTTGAGATCTTTAAAAAATATTTTTGCCAGTCCCTTAACTTTTTATACATTTCATACCCTATTCCATCTAGTCCTGCTGCAGAATCTATATTTACTTGTCATAATACTTTATCTAGCTCATTTCAAGAAATCTCCTTTTCCAACTCTTTATTCTATTTTTTGTTGACTTTTTTACTTTCCGTGGTTTTTTTCATTACCTTCTTTTTTCCTTAAAAATTTATCGTACATATTATACTACACTATTCATAATCTTTTCCTGAGTTCTTTCTATTTCTCCTTTTACATTTTTTGCTTTTCTCATTATACTACCATCTTCCTTTACTAACCTGCTTAAGTAACTAGATACATCTAATTTTTCTTGTAAAAATATCTTAGCTTATATAAAATTCTTGTAGTTTTTCTTGATTTCTTTCATATAATTATTTTCTCTGTCAATGTATTTTCTATCATTATGTTCTAAATCTTCCAACTTATGTTTATATGGTCTTTGATATTTTTTGACATTTTTCTTTCACTACTTTTCTCAAGTTATATTTCCACTGTCGTCTTCTTCTTTTTCTTTTGGCTGCCTCTGTTAGGGGTCGCCACAGTGGATCATCTGTTTCAATTTCTTCCTGTCCTCTGTATCTTGCTCTCTCACCACATCCATAAACTTTATCTTAGGCCTTCCTCTCTCACCACATACATCATATTTCCACTGTAAAAAAATTACATCATATTTCCACTGTAAAAAACATTTTTATATGTTTCCTTATATATCATTTACCATTCAGACCATTTTTTTTATAAAATGTCATAGTAATATGATCTTTCCTTAACTGTATTACTAATTTCTTTCCTTCATCATTCCATGCTTTCTCATTTATCCTTTTTATTCCTTTGCCTACTTTTATATATATTCCTTGTTTTCCTTTATCTCAAGCCATATTACAAGATAACCAGTAAATCCTGTTTCAGTTACCTCCCTTCTCCTATAACTAAACCTAATGATATTATAAAATAATCTGTTTCAGTTCTTTACATACCTATTTTGTAAGTCCATGAATTTTTGTCCCAAACTTTTAACTTACCGCATCTTATAACTTCTAACATTTTCTATATCATTTCCTTTCTTTTCACACTTGCCTGTTAAATCACAATAAAAGTGTCATTTTCTTATAAGTATATAATATAATTCTGTGCACTAGTTCTTTCCATTTTAAATCTGCAAGGGTTAATTTTCCCATTTTTGCTAAAGTTACTTCTAATATCTTTACTGTATTTCTACAGAATATGACTATTGCATAACATCTCACATTTTCCAAATTCCAGGTATCTTTCCTACCCATAGTTTCTCTGTTTTTAACTTTTCTTAATTTGTTAAAAATCTTGTGTCTTTTAATATAATTGCATCTACATCACATGTATTACACCACTCCAAAATCCCTATTCTTCTTACTATATTCGTAATGCTATTCACATTTACAGAAAGCACTTTAAAATGTTTATTTCCCTTTTCGTTAGATTCATGGTTTCATAAGTTCATAGCTAATTACTAGACTAGCTTTCAAACACTGTACCTTGTCTGAGCCAAACACCTTAACCATTATACCAAACCCCAGTCTTGAGCTGTATACAGTCTTTTTCATCAATTTCCTTTCTTTTTTGTTTTGTACTTATCCCTTTAAATTTTCGTTTTCTGTATTTTAACCTTTTACCGATAGAATTCTTTTTTTTTGTCTTTTGCTATCTCCAAATGTGTCTTCATCACTTATTTCAGAACCTTCTTCTATGTCCTCTTTATCATCTAATTTTTCTTATATTTCTACTACTTCTAGAATTTATTTTGTTCATTTTCTTCTCTTTCTTTTTATTTTTCCTACTTTTATTTTCATTTTGAAATCCCTAACAAATGTCTAATTTTGTTACATTGATAAAGTTTCAATTCACATTTTTTTGCATCATTTCCCATTTCTAAACAAATATACTATTGTCTTTTTTCATAGTTACTTATCAAATGTCTCTTTCCTTAAAACCAAAAAAATGTTTTTGGTTGTCCCCAGTATTTTACAACACCTCTATTCCCTTCCACATTTATCATGCTTGTTATATGTATAATTTTTTCTCTTTCTAATTTTAACAGAATATTTCAATCCCAGCCACCAGGCCATAATCCCCTTTTGTCATAAACTTTTGTAATGTCCAATATTTCTTTACATGAAGTTTTCAAATGTCCTTTCAAATTCTCTATTTCTATCTCTGTTTGAAATTGTGCATGAGTTTTCTTTTTGGTTTCCTAGTTAAATACTTTCATCACATAAAGATTCCATGGGTTACAGTATTTCTTTCTTTCATATTCTCCAAGACAAGTTTCCATTGAAAAAACTGTCTCATATATATAATGTGACAAAATGTCTCTTTGTTAATAAGAATACATGCTCTTACCACATGTGCTTTTACACCCAAGGGAGCTATTATATTGTCCCACACTACTTACCTGTCCATTTCTTTATCGTCTTTAGTTTGAATCCTTACCATGTACTTCTGATTTTTCATTTTCTTTTGCCTTCCTTTCTGTTACTCCACTTCTGGCTTCTTTTTCTCTGCATGTGTTTTCTTTTCCATCTCACCACTATTCTTCAGGATTGCCTCTGCATCATTCTTTTCTATTTTCTCCATAATATTTTCCCCAGGAAACCTCTCCTTCATTTTCTGGCTCACTCTGCATTGCTATTTCTTTAAGCAAATCATCCTGCAACCCTCCTGACTGGAGGGCTGTAATTATACATCCGTCATTTGCTGCCTCATTTGCATCAAACTGAATTCTTTGAAACATCTCCCCAGAATCCTACACACATTCTTTGGTCTTGATGTTTTCTTTCTCTTTCATTTCTCTCACTACTGCATCATCTCCTCCTCTCTCCATCTGCATCTCTGTTTCTCCAGGTCACCTCTGTACCTGGAACAGAAACATGAAGTGCTCCTGCAAAATGGGTCCCACTCACAACAATTATGAGTAGAGGAAGTTCCCTGATGCTTTAGCCAAATTCTCCGTAGTAGTGTAAATACCGCCTTGGGTTTCCCCTGAAAAGAGGTTATGAGCCTAATGGGACTAACCCAGTTAAAAGAAAAGATAGATAAATAAATAAATAAACATAAATGTAGCAGCAAGGACTAGGCCAGTACTTATACCTGGCCTGCAAATGATGATGCAGAATTTTTATATTATCTGTGGCGGAAATTCTAACTACTAATTGCAAAAGTCCATTCAAAAAGCAATGAAACACCGGTTATATCCATGCTCCACTTAGAATTTAAAGTTATATGACTAGCTGATTTTTCAAGTTATATTTTTTTAACTCAGCTGTTTTAACATCGTGTTGATTTGCCTCAGGTGTTTGTTAACTACCTGAACATCTTCTGGTGAAATATTCCACTGATTTAAACAGAAAAGCCGTGGCTTGACACAGACTTTTTCATGTATGTCTTTAGTGTAGTTTATCTAGTAGTTCTATCAAGAATCATGACCATATTATACATGGCACAGTTTATAAACTAAGTGATGGTATTATTTAGAACAAAATTCACATTGGACTGTTCAGTTCTGCAGTAGAAGATACTACATTCAGGTTAATATGGAAACATGTTTGATATGTCTCTTGTTTGAATTGATGATTTAGCTGTACATACAGTAGACAAACTGAATTATGAAAAGTGGATTATGTAGTTGAACAGGTACATACTGGTAACTACTTGGTACCTTGAAACTTATTTTACATGTTGTAGTAATAGGTCACTTTGCTGGTTTGCATTACATTAACATTTTATTTACCCTTCATGAACTTTTGCATATTTGTACAGATTGTAAACTCTTGGGGATATTTGACACAATTTAACCACTGAATTCAGTACTTGTGATAAATTTTCATTGTTACAATCAATGCTTGAGGAAAATTTTACAAAAATTCTGGTGATACTGAACCTTAAGTAAATGTACTGTTAAGAGGAACATACAGACTTGAATTTTGATATTTCTCTGAGTTCTGATGAATTCCTGAATGGAGAAAGATGAAAGTATTTAACTAATAAACCTTTTGGTGACATATCTTTGTTGTTTTCCTTGTGACCAACACATTTTCACCTTTGGACCTCTGTGTGTCCGGTTCTGTTTTGTTCATAGGATTTCTTGTTGTATGTTTCCCTGAATGCACAACTAGTGAGCAAAAGTGATAAACTCATAACCAGACTATTGCACTTTTCCTAATTTGCAAGCAATTTAGCTGTTTTTTATAAAAGTCCTAGACACGTTTTCATAAAAGTCCTGCACACTTTCACACAGTCATAAAGAAATAGCATCAGCAGAGTCTCTAATCAGGATCTCAGGCTAAAAAGTAATTTAGTAAAATTTTTTGTTACTTAACTAATAGATAATTAGTTTACTTTAGCAACAGTTTCCCTACATTGCATTATCATATGCTGCTCTTTATTAATGTATCAGGAAAGCAAGTACATAAAATTTGAGACAATAGGAATTATAAAGTAAACATAATGGTCTGCAAGCTTCATTATGTGAAATTGAGTGGAGTTTGAGAGTTTAAAATATTTTAGCATTTGTATTGTTTGGGTGTTACTCTTGCTGGAACTTTCTTTCTAGTGGGGGCCATAAGGATCATAATCAGCAAGTAGTTTATCATTTGAACTGTTAGTGCCCTCAGTTTACAAGAATTACCCTTTCGCCTCACAGTAACACGTTGTCCCGTTCGATTCTCAGCTAGAGCGTCTGCTGTGTGGAGGCATGCGTGAATGGGCGTGCCTTCGTTGAAGGTTGTGCATCAGGACTGGTAACTTGGCACGCAAAATTCCTCTACCAGACATTAGCGGACCGGAGTTCCGCTGTGGCGACCCCCTAACCGGGATAAGCCGAAAGACACACACACACACACACACACACACACACACACACACACACACACACACACACACACACACACACACACACACACACACACACACTTTCACATAAGAATGATATTTATGACTTATTATTGTATCTTTGTTTGTTTTGCAGTCATCCACCTCTTTCAAGGTGAATATCATCAAACTGCACTGGGAAGGGAACATGATGTAAAATAACATGTATTTGGGACAAAATTTTCTCACCTTATGATACGTGATCTCACAATTTAGATTGACTGTACCTGCAATGTACTATGCTTATTAAAAAAATATATTTTCTTGAAAACAGGCATATTTTCTTTCTAATAAACCTTGCTTTGCTAGTTATTGATAAAAAGTGCATGGAATCAATTTTTTGATATTTGGCTCTCTGTTACTTCATTTAAAATTCCACATGGTGGCAAATATTGGCTGTTACTTAATGCTGAATCCAGAATAGTATAAATGTGTGTTCTCCTTACATCACTGATGAGCTTGTGTGAAATTTGGGGTTTCATAGACATAAGCAGATTCTAGCCTCATTAGCATATACAAGTGACTTTTATGGTTGATCTACCATGTTTGATGCCAAAATGTGCAGCAAGGAAGTGGCAGCAGCAGCAGCGTAACAGACTATCTGACAGAACAGAAGCTGCAGTGGTACATCACAGAAAGCAAAGGTGCATATATGCCACTACAGGTCAAGCAAAGTACTATTTTGGCTTCCTTTAAGGCTAGTCTTGATAACTAGATGGGTAGATACAAATCTGCATCAGGCTTGTCATGTAAGGCCCCAATCAAAATGACAGGTAAGCATTCCTAAATGATTGACAAGGGTGACAAGATCTTTTACTTTTGTGTATGTAAAGGTGTATATGGCTAGGTATCGTATGATGTTCAAAAATAGATCACTGTTCCAGTAGCCTAAGCTATATGGGTCTTACATGGACTGCAACCAGACACCTTCCATATGCTGTAAGGAGATTGATCAGAGATCCACAAAATATAGTTGGAGCATGGAAAAGCTTTAGAGATTTTTTGCTGTAGAAGAGAGAACTCCTTTGGCAGGCTCTGTGAAACTATCAGTTTGCTAGCGATCTTCAAGACTTCAACAATTAAAGACCACAAGGGAAAAACCTACTTACTTTCACTTTATGAAGAAATCTTGTGTTTTTCTGTGAAAATGATCATATTTAGCTCAGAAATTGAATGTATTCTGAATAATATTGCATTCCTAAGGGAGTGGTTATATAAATGATTTTGTGAACTTTTTATGAGAAAAAGTTTTATTTTTGGCTGAAATTTTACTTAGACTGTAAACATTTGTGTGTTTGGGGGCAGGATAGTGAGCTTGTAGGGGACTCAGGGGTTTACCTCAGAGCCACTTGTTCTTTATCTTACAATTTACTGACTCATCCAGGCTTGGTTCCCCCTCCTTAGATGTCTCTTCCTCGGCTTACCAATGGAACAGTCTCTGGTCTCCGTGTTGGTACCTTCCTCTGCATATGGAAAAAAGAAAGTTTTAAAGAAGTATTTAGGTGTCACGCTGGCTCCTGGTCTGCCTCAGCTGCTGGTGATGACTACTGTGGCAGCTTGTTCCTCAGTAGACTGCCCATCCTAAATCTTTTTGTCAAGATTTCAAAGTGCAAGGTGTTAATCCTCCAGTCTCTTGTGTCTCTGATTCCACTCTAGATTTGATGGTAAAGCTGGAGCTAAAGGATGTCTATCACAGCATTCCTATCCTCAAGCATTTCAGCCAGTTCTTAAGATTTGCTGTGTCTGACTTATGTTATCAGTTCTCTGTTTTCTTATTGGCCACTTAACTGCACCTAGGGTAGTCACAAAATACTTAGTTCTAGCCATTGCTTACTGCAGACTTCAAGGCATTCGCATTTGCCAGTATTTAGCTGATAACTGTGTCTTTGCAGACTTTGTTTTCCAGCTGTCAGCAATCTTTACTGGAAAAGCTAACTCAGACTCTGCCATAGACTGCTGTGAGGGGAAGGGTTAGTTTGATTTTCCTTATATTGCTTTCTTGTAATTGTATTGCGTTATTGCTTTCTTCTGTTTTGTATATTGTGGTGTATTTTCATTGCACTGTGTTTTAATTGTATTCTGTTTTCAACTGTATATTTAAGCTAGGAGAGAAACCAGAGCTGTGGCTCTTGTGAGTCATACAGAAATAAAATTTTCCATCACCTTGGTGCTGTTGTTTTTAAACTACCTTTCTACTTGTCCCATGTTATTTTGACCTCATAATTTCTTCTTCTCCTCTTTCATTGGCTTTTGTCAGTAGTCACAGAATAATAATTTTGTGAAGTCACTCCCACCTTTAGTTATTTAAATTTATAGGCCATCCCACTGTATTCCATAGAGCCAGAATACTAAGTGCCCAACCCCAACCACTCTATTTTGCCCTTTTAAAATTAGCAGCTCTCCCCTTAGACTGCTAAAGGTTGAGTTACCTCCTTGTTCATATTTAACTGCTTAGTGCACACTGCAGCTCTTGGGATATTAACCCCTTTTCCCTTTTTCCCACCTTAACTTTAAAATCGGCAACATCTAGTCCAAGATCACCAATCATTAGAGAGCCAATGTTCTGCTTCTCAGTAGTCATCTTGGGATTAGTGATTCTGTTTTGCTCCTGGTGAGATATGGAGCATAGGGACATTATTTCCTGTAGACTGCTGATTATCAGAAAGCCTGATCACATTACATTGGTGCCAGCCAGAAATTTGGGCTATTGTTTTGCTGCTCGTGAGAAGAGTAGAGGGCATTGATTCCTGACTGTTTCTGACTGTGCATTGAGTGTCTGTGTGGGACTTTCCTAATTGGTCTGGTTGCTGCTCAAGGCATCTAACAGGAAAAGGCTACAACAAACCTACAAGACCCTGCATCATCTGGGACAAGACTGTTGATCACCAAAGAGCTTGTGCCTGGATTTTCATTTTAGGATTAGTGCTACTGTTATGTTTTTGTTGAACGAAGACGCAAAGGGGCACTGGATTCCAGCAATGTGAAGCTGTGCTGAGACCAACACTAGTAGTAGCCAATTAGGTGAATCTCCCTAGTCATCATTTTTGAGAAAACTAATTCTTTCTGTTCGGTAAGTACTCCCGATTAGCTACTGTCTAACCTAACATCGGTATATCTCCCAAAATACTTCATCCTTAAATCGCCTGGGTCTACATTAATACTTTCCTCTCAAGTGTTTGGCAGTGCTCTGTAAAGGTGCAGGCACCTTGAGTTGATGTTTTTCCTGTAAAAGCATCCTTGAAATGTCACCACTGCTTACTTGTACACAGGGAAACTAGTTTGCGCAGTGACAAGCACTACCCCCAGAGTTGCAAATCAGATACTTCTGACTTTACTCTGTATCATTAGTGCAACTATCTAATCAATAAAAAGGGCCTGTTGTTACGTACATGAACTTTCCCACTAATTCTGTTGCCAGCTTGATGGATATGGACATCCTGAGGCAATGGAGAAATTGTTTCATGTTTACTGGCAACCAGATAATTCTCAAACAAATTGATATGGTATGTGGGAGATGTATTTACACAATGTCAATGGAGGCAAAGCTCTCACATAAAACCACTCCTAATGTCAATAATTTCGTCAGTAGTATATACACTACATTTATCACACACAGTTCAAAGCAGACAAATAAACCCACGTATGCCAAGGCACTTAAATGTAACCTTCCTAAACCCCAAAGACCTCCTAGATGAAGTACACATAACAAATACCCTCAGCAGCCTTGATTTTTTCTAAATAACACCCACATCAACAAATACAGCCAAATCTCATGAAGCCTCTACTTCTAAGCCCAAAAGGCAAGCCACCACACAATCTAACATTATAGTCACTGGATACTCAACTGTGAGACACACTCTGATATTCCTCTCACCAGGCTGAGTAAGGAACATTATGGTATGTTACTTATCATGAGCCAGGATCCACCATACTATGCATGCACTCGGATCACCGGACAACAAGTACCAGCAAGACTCAGTCATAGTCCATGTGGATGTAACTGACCTGAGATGTACCTCCCTAGATTATATGAAGAGAGACATCGTGGAGCTCTCAGAGTGTGTCTCTGTCTGGTATGAGCCTAGTATTGAGCAGCATTTTACCTTCTCCAAGGATGCTGCTGCTATACAAACAGAAGATGACTGACTTTAATAATTAAACAAGCACAGGAAAGTGTCCAGGTCAACTAATAAACACAAGAAAAGACACTAAACGAACTCAGGCAGCAAACTGATATCACAAAAAACGTCTCTCTTGAGTGAAGTGCTAGTATTAAGCTGAAGCACCAGTAGAAATGATTTAACGCTTTATTTAATATCCGTTTTCGTCCACACTTCTTCAGAATGAAAAATGAAAATACAAAAGACCCAGGATACACTGCTTTTTATACAAATACCAATTAAAATGTCTAATAAATTAATTAATCTCTGATTCAATTAAGAAATTTAAAACAAACTTATAAGTGCACTTTTAAAAATAAATCCAAGAATTCAGTGTCAAACTGTATAACTCACAATGTTTGTGTTCCTCTTAAAATTGTCATAGTGAATATGTATGAACAAAATTCAACATATTCTAACCTAAAATGTTATAATACATAAATAATAAGTAAAAAATAATAGGTAAAGGATAAATTGTTAGTGATTTTGATGTCACAAAGTCAAAGTTTGGCCGCTCTCAATTTTAGAATGGGTGCTACAGAAACCATGTATTAAGACCTGGGAATTTGGTTGATTCTAGCACTATTTGCCAGAACAGTTCTCGATATTCAACCCTGGTCTCCCACATGCCACCCCTAGGATCATTTTGTACAACTTCCAACACAAAAAAATCTGTATTTTGCTCTAGTACATAGGCAAGAGTGAAAGGAAGCTCAAACAATGCATTTATGAGCATTTGTATGATATTAGAACAGGGAGGGAAAGTAATACATTTTACAAACACTCTTGCCTTTGTACTAGAGCAAAATACAGATTTTTTGTGTTGGAAGTTGTACAAAATGATCCTAGGGGTGGCATGTGGGAGAGCAGGGTTGAATATCGAGAACTGTTCTGGCAAATAGTGCTAGAATCAACC
Organism: Protopterus annectens; assembly: GCF_019279795.1. Lineage (NCBI taxonomy): Eukaryota > Metazoa > Chordata > Ceratodontiformes > Protopteridae > Protopterus > Protopterus annectens. The sequence continues at coordinate 549,065,947 of NC_056739.1, forward strand.
AAATTCCCAGGTCTTAATGACATGGTTTCTATAGCACCCATTCTAAAATTGAGAGCGGCCAAACTTTGACTTTGTGACATCAAAATCACTAACAATTTATCCTTTACCTATTATTTTTTACTTATTATTTATGTATTATAATATTTTAGGTTAGAATATGTTGAATTTTGTTCATACATATTCACTATGACAATTTTAAGAGGAACACAAACATTGTGAGTTATACAGTTTGACACTGAATTCTTGGATTTATTTTTAAAAGTGCATTTATAAGTTTGTTTTAAATTTCTTAATTGAATCAGAGATTAATTAATTTATTAGACATTTTAATTGGTATTTGTATAAAAAGCAGTGTATCCTGGGTATTTTGTATTTTCATTTTTCATTCTGAAGAAGTGTGGATGAAAACGGATATTAAATAAAGCGTTAAATCATTTCTACTGGTGCTTCAGTTTAATACTAGCACTTCACTCGAGAGAGACTTTTTTTGTGATATCAGTTTGCTGCCTGGGTTCGTTTAGTGTCTTTTCTTGTGTTTATTAGTTGACCTGGACACTTTCCTGTGCTTGTTTACTTGTTGTCGTTTGGATGGAACCTTTGGGCAGCTGTAATACTGATAATTCTCAGCGTAGCTCCGAAGTGGGTGAACTACGCAAGTTGGTGGGGCAGCTGACACAGCTGGTAGGTCTGCTGACGCCTTTGAGCCAATCGATGACCATGCTGTTATCGTCGCTACCTCCCCGAGATAACCAGGAAGCAGAACACAGACTACGAAGTAAAGGGAGAGGAGATGGGACCCACGAAACACGTCAACGGACTGCAGAAACCAACGAGGATGGTGATAATAGTTTTAGCAGTATGCCAAGACTGTTTTGTAGTAACAACGATGATGGTGGATTTAATAGGGACACTGCTAGTCCTTGTGCACCTGTTTTAAATCAAGCAGGGACTAACCAGAACAGAATAAGAGGTACTCAGAAACTTTTTTCAGACATTTTCAAAGCTAAATTTGACTTTCAGATGAAAGTTAATACAGTTGCTAATAATGGGACATATAGAACTATGCTTGAAGATTTTGACTTTTTCTTACATAAATTAAAGATTTTGGAAATGGATAATTCTTATCTTAAGCACTGTTTGTCACTTAATATTGTACCAAAAGGTCTTAGGGTATGCAAGTACCCCAACAATGTAATTGATGGCAGTGATTTTCATACAGATTTGATTATAGCTTTTGACAAATGTGGTATGGATGTGATGAGAGCTATAATTAGAAACAATTAAACTGAAATAGAAAGACTACTTGTTAGGATAGAACAACTGAATCACAGTATTACCTCTGACTTAGTTTATACTATAGAAGATGAAAAAGCTAAATACTTTAATATTTTGAAAAATGTGGAAGACAAATGCATTGAGGTTCAAAACAGGAAATTTGACAAAATTGAAAGGGACCTTCACGAGTATAAGACCAATATTCACTATCCCAAACCTAAAACCAGAGGTAGGAATTTTACTAATTATCAAACAGATATTCAGGACAAAGATGAGGTATTTCTAAGTGAAGAGAATTTTGACAGGGAATTCCCCCCTTTAAGAAGATCTGAGAGACTAAGGTCTAAAAACAATGTAGATTCATATTCAAAAAACTACCAGGGGAACAAAAGGAGACCTCAAATGAGGAATCCAGTAAAATGGAACTGACCAACCAGATCGAAAATACAGGTTTTAGATGGATATGTGATGACTTTTCTATTTACAATTTTTCTACTCTACCAATTAATAAAGTTACATTTAATTTGTTCTCCAAAGGTTTTGGTTTTGTACCTAACAAAAAAACCAATATGGTCAACTTATTGATTGACTTGAAATTATTTATTAGGAATAAGAACCTTGAATTGATGTTTCATGATAAAAATATACATAATCCAAACAACACCCTTAGACGTAGGAGCACATTTAACCCCCCAGTTCACCCCCAACTTAAAAATCTTGAGAATGTCCTTGAATATACATTTAGACAGCAACTTTCACATAATTATGTGAATTATAACTTAACAATGGATGAGAAGAAGTTGCTGAATGACATCAGTAGGGACAAGTCTCTTCGAGTGATGAAACCGGATAAGGGAGGAGGGGTGGTAATTATGGATCAAATATCCTACGAGGGGAAAATGTTTGAAATTCTCAACAATTCAGATAAATATGTTAGAATTTCTATTAACGAAATTAACATATCTTATAAAAAGATTTACCTATTATTAAATGATATGGTTATGGAAGGCCTATCTAGATACTTACAGATATTTACATGTGGATAAACCTAGGGTGCCTGTTATTTTTGGTATACCGAAAATTCACAAAGATGCCAATGACCCTCCTTTAAGAGCTATAGTGGCAGCAGAAAGTTCGGTAACAGCACCCTTGGCTAAATACGTGGATATTAAGATCAAGAAATTAGTTTCTGATAACCAGAACATACTTAAAGATTCATGGGACCTTCTCAAAAGATTAGACCATTCCATGTGTTCCGCTGATCTTTCTTTTGGAACAATGGATGTGGTGGATCTTTTCACAAGTATTCCTCACGAGATCGGCTTGGAATGGTTTGAAGAAATGCTTGTTGGTTTTAATGGGCTTACCAACAATGAATTTAGGACAGTGTTGGTCCTTATGGAAATTGTATTAAAACACAACTTCATTTACTTCGCAGGTGAATATTACAAACAGGTCAGGGGTGTAGCTATGGGTGCTCCTTGTGCACCCACTTATGCGAACGTCATTATGGCATATTGGGAGAATAATTTTTTGTTGAATTCCATCTACAAAGAAAAATGGTTGCTTTATGGCAGATTTCTAGATGACCTCTGCTTTTTGTGGAAAGGTGATGGAGTTTCTTTTGCTGATATGGTTAATTATTTAAATGAAACCACGTCCTTCTTGAAATTTACTTTTAAGTTTGACAGGAATACCTTGAACTATTTAGACATTACCATTACTAAAAAAAAAGACAACCATTTTGTGTCTAAAATATACAGAAAGGAGACTTTCTCAAATTCTTACCTCCACTTCACCAGCTCACACCCCTTTTTTCAAAAAAGAGCAGTGTTAAAAGGGCAGCTAGTTAGAACTAGTAGAATGTTTTCTGAAGACGAACATTTTTATAAGGAATGCAAGTGGTTAAGACAACAGTTTCAAAAGAGGGGTTACCCTAATAAGCTTTTAGATGAAGTTCATGAAGAAGTTTTCTTGTGTAGAAATTCCAGATTTGCCCCTATCTTAGGGACGGGAGGTACAACTGGGAACCTACCAGGTAGGCTGTAAGATGGTGACAAATACACTAATAGTATGGTTATTACCTTTGATGGCCAAACAACATCCATCAGGAAAATTGTTGAAAAGGAATGGGAAAACTTTTTGAAATTCTCTGACTTGCATAATATTTTTTCTAGACAAACCAAAATTAGTGTATAGAAAAGGGAAAACCATAAAAAATTACTTAGAACATGGTGACACCGAGGTTAAGTCTATTACATCTTCCAACAAGAAGGGTCTGTTTGGATGTGGTGCATGTAAATACTGTGCAAATCTTTTAGTTGAAGAGAGTTATTATCTTAAGGCAAGGGACAGGAGATTGGTACTTAACTCCTTTGCTAATTGTAATACCAATGGAATAATTTATTTGGCAGTATGTATGACATGTGACTCATTCTACATAGGCAAGAGTGAAAGGAAGCTCAAACAACGCATTTATGAGCATTTGTATGATATTAGAACAGGGAGGGAAAGTAATGCACTTTACAAACACTCTTGCCTTTGTACTAGAGCAAAATACAGATTTTTTGTGTTGGAAGTTGTACAAAATGATCCTAGGGGTGGCATGTGGGAGACCAGGGTTGAATATCGAGAACTGTTCTGGCAAATAGTGCTAGAATCAACCAAATTCCCAGGTCTTAATGACATGGTTTCTATAGCACCCATTCTAAAATTGAGAGCGGCCAAACTTTGACTTTGTGACATCAAAATCACTAACAATTTATCCTTTACCTATTATTTTTTACTTATTATTTATGTATTATAATATTTTAGGTTAGAATATGTTGAATTTTGTTCATACATATTCACTATGACAATTTTAAGAGGAACACAAACATTGTGAGTTATACAGTTTGACACTGAATTCTTGGATTTATTTTTAAAAGTGCATTTATAAGTTTGTTTTAAATTTCTTAATTGAATCAGAGATTAATTAATTTATTAGACATTTTAATTGGTATTTGTATAAAAAGCAGTGTATCCTGGGACTTTTGTATTTTCATTTTTCATTCTGAAGAAGTGTGGACGAAAACGGATATTAAATAAAGCGTTAAATAATTTCTACTGGTGCTTCAGCTTAATACTAGCACTTCACTCGATAGAGACGTTTTTTGTGATATCAGTTTGCTGCCTGAGTTCGTTTAGTGTCTTTTCTTGTGTTTATGACTTTAATAATTGGCTTAGTTTCTGGTGTCATTCTAAGGGGGGGATGCAATATTTGTCAGCATGGAAGGTGATGGTCAACAGACCAAACTGCTTTGCCAGGGATGATCTGCACCTCTCCCCTCTAGGGATTTGAATATTAGCTAAAACACTGTCCTCCCCATAGTGCCTTTTTAGGCAATGCCAAACTGAAAATACTTCCAACTTATTCCTATCAAAAGCAAGAAAATCTAACGGTGTTACTGTTCAATGCTAGGAGTCTAAACAAGAAACTCTACTCTCTATAAGCTCTCCTCACCCAAGAGAATGCTGCCATCTCTGCAGTCACAGGGGCATGGATTAAAGCTGCGGAAAACAGTGCAAGGCTATAATGCCTTCCATGCATTTAGACCAGCTACTACCTAGGCAAGGACTAAAGGTAAAGGTGTCTTGATTTACATAAAAAATAAATACACCTCAAGGCTGGTCAAATAGGGCAATAACTGTGAACTTCTACGTATAAAAATCAACAGAGGCAAAATCTCATACCAATTTTTTGCAAGGTATAGGTCTCCCTCTATGAGCCAGGAAAGCCATAACACATATTTAAGCTTACTGGAAACACTCACCATTTGATCAATACCATATTCATTGGCAAATTCAATTATCTCACTATTAACTGTGAATTGTATATGACACCAAATGTACAGGCATAGAGATTCCAGGATTTTGTAAACACAAACTCCCTGGAGCAGATTGTTAATGAGCTGACCATGGGCTCAGATATATTGGATCTGGTCCTTACTAATATGGGATTCTCTCTGGGGTGGTCAGACCACAAAATGATCTCCTCTGTGGTAAAAAAATAGATAAGATAGATAAGTATTAGGCTAGCAGCCCTTGTCAGCCATTTTAAACCTAGCCAATTTCCCACAAGGGTGAGAATCAAACTCTGTACTCTGTGTGTGTCAATAAAACCCAAACCCCAGCTAACCCTGGAATGTTGAGGAATTAGTCTAAGGCTAATGTCCTACTATTAAATGATAACCTGGCAAAATTTCAACCCTCCTAAATCCTGAGAACACTGCTGCCTACATGGAACTGTTCACAGAGACCATGTACAAGCATGCTAACAGCAGCATAGAGGTAGCTGTACCCACCAGGAAGAAGTACATAATTAACTCAAAAAACAAGCCACCTTGGTGGAATCACAGCATTAGTAGGTTCTATAATAAAAGGAAGAAAATTATGGAAAAATTAGGTGGTGTAGCACCTAGCAGGCTAAAACTGCTCTCATCAAAATAAACAACTTGGAAGACATATAAATTCTACTAAAGCCAAATTTTAAGGTAATATCCACAATCTCAAAGGCAATACACATTATGCAAAGCATATTGTTAATGGAGCCACCTATACTGAGCCAGAAGATAAAGAAATCTAGCAGACAAATTCAGCTCTAACTTTATCCCCCACGCCTCCCCTCAGGAAATACTATCAAATATAACCCCCCTGCTATCCCTAGGAAACGGGCCCTTACTGCTTTCACTAGGGCCAAGAATACTGCATTAATGGGCCCTGACAGTATGCCAGGCTGCCTTCTAAATGGCATGAAACATGATCTATCAGCCCCCCCTGGATTAACTGTTTAACTGCAGTCTCCAAACAAACTTTGTGCCTCATGAATGAAGAAGAGGAACCATCATCCTTTGGCAGAAAGGCAGGCCATCTATGGACCCTGGAAACTAAAGATTCATAAGTCTCACTAGTTTCATATGAAGAGCCATGGAAAGTATTAATATGGAAATGATCAGTAATGAAATAGGAAACCTTCCGACACTGGACCCAACCTAGTTTGGTTTCATCAAGGGAAGATCATGCCTACTCAACCTGAAGAACTTCTTTGAGAAGGTCACCAAAGTAATAGATGAGGGTAGAATGGTTCACACTGTTTAACTTGACCAGGCCAAGGCATTTGACATGAAACCCCATTCAGGCATTGTTGACAAACTCAAGAGATTATGTATAAACCTTTGTTATCCGGTGGATAGCCAGCTAGCTCACAGATAGGACCCAGGAAGTTTGAACTGGGCAGTCAACCTCTACAAAGAGGCCATTCACCAGTGGACTCCCTCAGGGATTGGTCCTGAGAACACTCCTTTTTGGCATCTACTTCTCTGAAGACAAAGCCAACACCCAGGGACTCTGGCTGACAGCATTTCCAGATTAATGCAAATTAGGAGCAGTTATAGAATCCTTATCTGAAACTAATGTTCTCCAAGAAGGGCTGACACAGACAAATAACTGGTGTCAGAGCCATGGACTAAAAGTAAATGCCAAGAAATCCATAATAGTATCCTTTGGGAATTCCACCACACCTGACAGTTATCATATTGACAGCACACCTCTAAGAGCTGACCCAGTAGTCAGGGACTAGGGAACACATGTAGCCAGTATTTTAGCCTTTAAGCATTGTGCGTCAATGGTAGTGAGGAAATCATTCCATGTTGTGCAATGTATAAAAAAGGCATGGCATATAGACCCAAGGAAGTCATTGTTTCTCTGTATTCAGCATTTGTCAGACCTGTCATTAAGTACAGTGTCCCCTTTGGTATGTACCTTACCAGGTACATCCAATATCTAGAACATGTACACAGATATTCCTCACTAAAATAATAGAGGGTTTTAATAACATCCTGTGCAGACTGCCTCAAAGCCCTATCCCTGTATTTTGTCCCTTACAGGATGTTGATATATATATATATATATATATATATATATATATATATATATATATATATATATATAAAACTGGCATACAAGCCATTGTCAGACCATCATACTGTGGACCTCCTGCATATCCATAAAATAGCACTAGAATTGCTCATTCTAAAGACTTACTCCTTGTCTGTCATATAAATGGGACCTGCTGGAGAGATGAGTGTGTATTCCAGAGACCCCCTTCTCTGGAACAGGTTCCCCATCTATATGAAGCAGAAGTCTTCCTAACCCAGTTCAAGTGTAACAGTGTCATGTCCTCTGTCTGGCCAGCAATCAAGAAACCTGAATCCTCACCACTGACACTGGCAAGGGACATTCACTTGGAACAAAAATATATATACACAGTGCTTCCAGATGCAGCTGTCTGCATCAAGCACAATTTCCCTTAAGAACACATAGGGAACACACTCAGTCTGGGGACTGATTTCTCTCTCTCTCTCTTTCTCTCACTCCAGGGCCTCAATAAGACACCCCACTGGCACAGCTGTAGAGTTGAGTCCTCAGCTGAGTGTCCAAGCCAAGTCCTCCAGCACCCTCTTTGTGAAACCAATGCATTGTGTCCCTGCTTCAAGCAGCTGACATGCACACTCTGAGATTTGATTTTCACACACACACACACACACACACACACACACACACACACACACACACACACACCTGGGAAAGACTGGCACAGATTTACTAGCTATGCCCCCTTCTGCCCAGAATATAAGGTAGTTACACTGCCACCAGACACTCTAAAGCCAGCTACTCTAAGGCTCGTACAAGGGTACCCAGTTATACTGAGTGAAAATACAAATGATAGTGTTTGACCAATGCAGTAAGGGTTTCAGGAGTGGCCATAGAGTGAACAAATAGACATGAGTACTCTCAAAGGTTAAATTATTCTCTAAAAGACCAGCCACAATGAGAAGTTTAAACATGTTTAATAATCAATAATAAAAGAACATGAAAATACTAAATATCTATTTACAATAAACACTAGAGTTTTAGCACAGGAAATATTAAAATAACATAGATGAATAGATTCACACAGATACAGAAAAACAGTACTTAACTGATCTCACTATATTTTCCTGACTGATCAAAATAATTACTATTCCCTGGTCACTTACTAGAGCAAGGCAAGGTGAAGTAGATGAGTGATCCTTTTATGTCAGGTTCCAAAAAGAGACTGCTCTGACTCTTCAGTCTCATTTAGTATTAAAACATCATTTTTCTGTGCTGGATTACAGAATGACATCACATTCACCTTGTCATCTGACTTCTGGTTCCCATACTACCCCCATTACTAGAAAACTGAACCAGAATCTCACACATATGTATTACCATACACACAGACATGGCTTTGATAATATGTGTTATAGCATCTGGAAGCCATAAAACCATTTTAACAATTCCAGCATTCCAGAGTAGCAATTAGTTCACTGCTAAGGACAATACAACAAGGATTCCTAACCCTTGTTTTTTTACAGACATTTCATCTCTGGCTGCAATCAGAACTGAAAGATACAATATTTATGGCCTACCAGGTAATTTAATTTCAAACTATTTTTTTCAAAGTTAGCTGGACTGAGATTAACCTCTTCTTTTCGAGTATCCTCTGTTATAGTGCATTAACTTCAATAGTTACAATACAGTCTGACACAAAGGTGTTTTTCTCTTTTTTGTCCACTAGTACCACTGTTGGTAGATTTTTTAACACAAGCAACTTTACAAATACACTTTTTATGCAAGCACCTGCACAAATCAGTGAGATATACAAATGACATATAATTATTTACATAACTCTAGCTAGCTGTGCTGGCATATGTTACAAATCCAATGCCCTAGTTCTCCTGGCATATCTGGCAATTACTTACATCATCCCAGACAGTTTGATGGGGAACAGGAAATCCATCCCTTGTTTGGCATCTATGTCTATAATGGACACAAGTGGCCTGAAAATGTTTCATTTTTCAAGGTCCTGCTTACACTTACTAAGGATATCAGAGCTTGTCAGAGATTTGGGATGCATGGGTAGGCTTAAGAAGGCCCCATTACACACCTATGGACCTATTTAGCAATTGTTCAGGAATTTCTACTCAGCCTGAGATTTCAAATGAATTTTATTTATTATTTATTTTACATTTGTTGACCGGGAGTGTCCAACTGGGCGCAAGACCTTTTTTAGCTGAGGCCTGGGGAGAAAAGTTCCAAGATATACATAAAAAGTATTACAATAGCAACTGAGACATTAAATAAGAAATATTAAGAGGTTACAATTATCAATCCAGTAATTATCAGCTTCAACTAAAGTCATACAGGACTGAGTAAAAATAGCATGAGAAATAAGTAGTAGTGGTTTGTTAATCTGCAGTTCAAAGTGCAGCAAAAAATAGCTTAGTTGTAGGAGTTTACTAGAAAGAAGGGGAAATAAGTTGTTCATTCTACGTATAGGTTTATTGATACTAAATGGGTTGATTATGGTCAGGGAGGGTGTAAACAGTGGCAAGCCCAGTGTTTCTTAAAGTAGTCTTTGGTGGCCAGCTTAAATTGTTTGGGATGTGTAAGGTTTCTAATTTCTAGTGGAAGTTTGTTCAATGCAATAGAGGGATGGTAGCTATATAAGGTACAGCCTGTGTTAGATTTTGGTTTGTGAACCTTACTAGGTTGCTGTCTTCCAAGCTGTCAATTTTGGATTTTCAGAAGTCTTCTCTCCTCCTTTATTGAAGAATATTTTTTCTAGGATGTTTGTTGGAGTCTGCCTTGGGAAGAACATCTCTTCTCTCGGACATAGATATGTTTCATCAGTTCTTCCAGAGTTTCTCCAGTCAAAACTAGGCACCTGCAAGGGAATTTCCTACAATTGTGGATTACATAGAATCAATGTTTCTCATGCTTTCCTGGGTCAGACTATGTGTAAGGAACAATTGTGGCATCTCTGATCAGTCTGAAGTCTGTATCTACACCCTTTGCCCTTTTTGATCTCAGGCTTGGCATTTTTAAGCAGAGAGATTAGGTGGTGGGTAGACTGGATATTTTTCAGTCCAGGTTTTCCAGCCTTTCTTCCAACCTCCCTCCCTCCAGTCAGTTACCTCAGATGCTTCTAACCTGATGTGTGGAGTGTTTTTAAAAGGAGTAAAAGTACAAACTCTGTGGGAGTCTGTAGACAGACAGACATCACATATATATAAGAGAGAGAGAGAGAGAGAACCTTAGATCCTCTGCAGGTTTAGACAGTCAGTGCTACAGTGACAGGGGTGGTACCATATTTCACCCTTTTTGCAGACTTGCTATGATAGCCTAGCAGATAGCAACTAAGCTCAGTTTGACTATTCAGGCTTCATACATTCTGTCAGAGCAAAACCTCTTTGCAGATGAGCTCAGCAGGACAAGGACAGGCCCTCAAGAATGGAAATTTCATCCTGGGGTCTACCAAGAATTGATCAGACCGTGGGGAACACCTCAAGTAGATGAATGCTCCCCTTCATACCTCTCAACCTGTACACATCAAAAATCGGAACAAAAGCCCTTGAAAATCAGGAACATTCAGCTAAAAATCTGCACATCCAATTAGCATAAAAACTGAATACCAAATATAATATAACTCTTGCCACTTTCAGTAGGGAATTGGGATACTTCTCGGAAACACGTTTAGAAGTAGTGTGCGACAAAAGTGATGGAAAAATGTGAACACATTACAGATTTTAGACTGTCTCTTTCATAGACTTGAATGTACTGAATTGTTATTCTACCATGCAAGGTAATTTATTGTTGCTTCAGAAAAACAGGGTGTTGTAAGATGCATTTACTCTTTCTTAAAGTATGTTGATCACGTAGTGTGGTTTTCTGTCTACTAGACAGCTTCAAAAATCACTTGTGAAGAGGGAGATTCAGAAAATTGTATGCAGGAATAAATCAAGCCTGAAAATATGAATGTTCCTCCAAAAGAGAGAGTTGAGAACAAATAACTAAAGACATTCTGCACTAGGACTCCTTCCAAACAACCCTAGAAGACAGTTTTTTCTCATTCTCATGGGAAACAATTTTCCTGTTTGCTTTTTTCACCCTTCTCCTGATATTCAGGAGTCTTCTAAAGTTTCAAAAGGACTCTCCAAAAACTGTGGTGGTGACTGCCTTTTGGCCAAGGAAACTGTGGTTCTCACTCATTTCAGTTTGACTAAGGGCAATTATAGACGGTATTAATCACTAAAACTGGGGAAGGGGGGATGGTTGATAAATCCTAGTCTAGAAACTGTTCAACTAACTGCCTGGGTGATAGAATTGTAATACCTTTTAGGCACGCTTTTTCTGGGAGCATGCAGTAGATACTAAGGGAGGTGAGAAAACCTATTTAACTAGAAAATCGTATATGAGTAAGTGGAAAAGATTTTCTTGTTGGTGGCAGTCAGAGAACCAGGGTCCACTTCTAGCCTGGCTGCCTTTGGTTCTTGATTATCTGCGCAATTTACTGTTCAGGTGCCTTTTGTATTCCTCTAAGTACATTTGTCAGCAATTTCTGCTTATCTGCTCTTTGATCTACCCTTTCTACTAATGCTCAAGTTAAACAGTTTTTGAAAGGGGTATTACATACTCATCCACCTAACAAGCAGGTGTCTCTTGCTTGGGATCTGAACTTTGTGCTTGTGAAGCTTACTTTATCTCCATGTAAACCAGTTCATGAAGATGAATTGAGGTTTTTAAATTAGAAAACTGTTCTAATCATTATTCTGACAATCTGCTAGTTGAGTACCTGAGTTACAAGTGCTTGTGGTAAGTCATCTTGTTTTTCACAGGAAAAGGGTTTCTTTGAGAACAAATTGTAACATTATGCGTAAATTGGTCTCAGAGTTTACTTTAAACCAGACTACTAATTTCTCAGTTTTCTTTTCTGAACCCAAAAACAAGGGTGAAAGGCTCATTCACACTCTGGATGTCCATAGGGATCTCTGATAATACCTACACAAAACCTGAACCTTCAGGACAGCTGATTATCTGCTTGTCTCCTGTAAAGAATGGAGGAAAGGTCAACCAGTTTCAAAAACAGTCCATTTCCAAGTGGTTGTCTTATGCTATTGCTTTTTGTTGTACTCAACATAATAAGCTACTTCCAGGCAGGGTTAGGGTCCATTTCACAATAGTTTTAGCTTATTTAGTGGCTTTCTGGAAAGAGATGTTCTCTAAAAGTATTCTAGAGGCAGCAACATGGTCCTCTGTACACACTTTTACAAAGGGATACAAACTTGATTCCTTTTCCAGGTTTAGAACTGTCCTTGCTAGAACCATTCTTAAAAGGCTCTTGGCATCTTAGTTTATTGGCCTCCTCCCTCTTTATTCCTTAAACTAGGTTGCTACAACACCGATCTATGTTTGAATATAATGCAATTGTGTAAATAAACTTATCCTAACAGTAGTTGTTTTAATTGATCACTTGTTGCAGTAGCATGCCCTTCCTGGATTTCTTTTCTGTTTTTGTATATAGTTACTGTTTGGTTTGTTTCTTTAACGTTGCCTTCATGGCTCTTGCCTTCTTCTTGAGTAAATAAATGCTCTGAAGCTTCTTTATTCTCCAGTTGTACTTTTGTGGAGTTCTACTCAAGCTCTTGATAGTTGGGGTGCATGGAAGGTGCCCTTAGCTTTATGAAAATGGTTGGTTGCAGCGGGGATAGGATCCATACACCTTAGGCTAGTGTAACAGTAATCTAGTAGAACATCTACTGTTGTGTTAAGTTTGCTTAAACTATCACAGGAACAGTACATTTGTGTATCTAGTATTATTCCTAAAGCATATTACAGCATCATTATATATATATATATATATATATATATATATATATATATCTATGACTTCTTGACTGTGAATAGTCTTTTGAAGTTATGTAGGTAGGATACCATTGCTGTTCAGTACTTTGCTGGCCTGCAACATATACCTGCAGCTGTAGTATGTGCAGGTTATACATCTTTAGACATACAGATCACTGCAAAAGTAATGCCAGAACCACCTTCTGCAGTCTGTCCAGGTCTGTATTACACCATGTTGTGTGCCTGCACCCCTGCGTGGGACTAGTAAGTGGTAGTATTTAAAGATGTGTGGTTACATTAGTGGTCTGGATTTGGTTTGCTAAACAACCCAAGGACTGCTCTCTCTATCCAGTCCTACTTGCCATTCACATTATGTGCTTTTCTGCTATGGATGCACCTGTTTGAGACATCCACGCATGTTAACCTGGCATGATATCTCTTCCATCTGTGCCACCCAGGTCCCTTTGAGAACCACCACCCCTGCTGTTAGGGAAGCCATCATCTCCTAGAGCTCCTAGTAGATCCCTGTGTGTTAAACATCACAGCCATATTCCTGCACATGCCCACCCATGCCACTATATACCTTGCTAACCACTGGAATATCCTTATATCCAGCATATTTGAGGCCCCTGCCTAACTTTTGTCGTCTGATGAATTGCTATGACAGTATATGTGTAGCAGTGGTACCTCAATGCACTCACATATCACCAGTCTGCTATTATATTATAGTGTATGCATGTCCTCCAAAGGCACTAGAAGGCAGAGGTTAAATGAGTTCAACCCTGCTGAGAAAAAGGCCTTCTACAGGCCCTCATGACCCATGGATAGTGCTTGCTTGGGAGAAAAGGGCACCCACCAGCCACTATAGGACTGCGTATGGGGCACAGTAGTCTACAATGTCAATGCAGTGGGTGAGAAGTATCATACAATGCTCTGCAGTGTTGGAAGTCTGCCAACAACATAAGCTGGGGCTCATAGAAGGCATGGAACATAGCAGCAGAAAGGGCCACCACTGCAACTTTCAAAGCCATTCATTGTATCTTTGCATGGAGACAGTGATGGAACAGGCGTCATAGCAGGAGGTGTGGGCAAAGGTTTCTGGAACTGGCCAGCTGCCATGTATCTGACATAGAGACCAATCAGGTTAGCAGGTATACCAAATATAATGAATGGTCATTGTGCACACACTGACCACTATCTATGTGCTTCATAGGTACTTTTGGTATTCTGAGTTAGGGAACTACCAGCATAGGTAAGTGTCTGATAGTTGCCAGCATCAATCCAACTACCTGCAGTTTGCATGAACACCTTAGGGTATCACAGCTTATGGGGTGAGTTCTGTAATTCTAGTGTTACATGTATTGTGCATTCACAGGACAGAATGCTGTTATAGTGATACTTGTTGAGGCTGGGCCAGAACAACAAGCTCTGGTTAGCATCTGCTCAGGGTCTGCTGACTATGCCGACACACAGGTCAAGTAAGGTCACAGACCTAGGGCATATTGTTAGCCTGGGTCGCTTCTTGGTAGTGCAACATCCATTGCCCAGGTTGACACTTTGGGCTCTGCACACCTCCTTCCCTAGAGGATGCACAACATGGGGAATCATCATGGCTGTTGAGGTGGAGTTCACCTGTGACCACACTGTTACTGTTACCTTGGGACCTGTGGCAGCAGACCAGAGCACCATGTTTGACACGCAGGTACCCACTGTATGGGATGGCACCACTAATCCAATATATTTGTCTGTTGTATATATAGGTAAATTACTGCCTGTTTATCTCCGGCCACTCAAAAATGGTCAGGTACCTGCTGTTCTATTTGCTGGTGTTATGAAAGTCTTTGGTACCACTCTGCTGCATCCCTGAAAGAATGCTAGCTGTGGTAAGTAAATGATGCTGAACAATAACTACTGCTGTTTCAAGCATTTATTGTCTCACAATACTATCAGTGTTGCCACACCTTTGCCTTTATACTCAGATGCAAGCATCTGTGCCACTTTGTGCCTAACAATTATGAACTATCACCTACTTCCTAACCCTCATTTGCATGTCATTATACACTCTCTATTTGCCTGTTATATGGTCATTTGCCGGCCTCTTTTTGTGCACCATTTAGCTCACTGCTCTATAGCACTACATGTTTCTCTGAATCCATACACAGCCGTGCATTCTATATTTTGATGCAAGAAAGCACTGAATACTTTACAATTTATGAGTACTAGTCCAATTCTAGATTAAAGTACAGAAATTGTTTACTTGTTAAATCTTCCATATCTTATTGTGAACTCTGTTAGGTTGGTCTCAGTCTGAAAGCAATAATATTTTCAAATCGAAAATGAAAAAAGTAAACATTGTGAATGTAGCACTTATTCTTTCACTCATTCATTCATTCTTCTTTTACCAGTATAGTCCAGTTCAGAATGATGAAAGAGCAGGACCTTGTCCCAAGACAGAGAAAGTAATCCTGGGCAGAGGTCTAGACAGTTGCAGTAAATGTAACATGCACATATGGGCCTTAGCAAACTTTGCCTTAAGCAAAGACATATGTCAGAGTGCTCTATAGAAAATGGGTGGCATCCCTTATATAAATATAGATGTGATAACTGCTGACAAAACTGAAACTAAAAGTAAAGCTTGATGGGACTAGACAACATACTCGGTGGCTTCCTGCACTGGATGTTAACCCTTGTCAGTTGTGTTCAGAATATATATATATATATATATATATATATATATATATATATATATATATATATATACATATATATATAAATATATATATATATATACATAAATATATATATAGTTTTTTTTTTTGTAATGTACACACATCCCTGTCCCATAGCAACAAACTACAGAGATCCCATTTCACAAAGGGGAGGTCATACCAAACTCAAACAAATGTAATCCCTGTCCCATAGCAACAAACTACAGTGATACCATTTAACAAAGGGGGAGGTCATATCAAACCCAAACAGATTTAAAGTCCTCAATCTGACTTGAACTGTATGTAAAATCATGGACAGAGTCATAATGGAAGTTACCAGAAAAACCCCAGAGGTACTAGTTGAATGTCATGACATGTTTTGAAGAAGTAACAGCAGTACTCATTGGAGGTTTAACAGTATCTACTGCTTCTCTTGTCCTTGCTAAGGCATTTTAATGCCATTCAACAAAACAGAATGACTGAAAAATTAAAAACATTAATTGTCAGCCCATGTGGATTGGGTAAAACACTGATTAACTCATTACAGTTGAGTGACGCCTTTAGGTGCTTCTGTAGTTGCATTCTACTGATGCTTCTAGGCATCAAATATTGCTTGCTCAAATTTGCATTAATAATTCCAAAACCATCCTACATACAAAGTATTAAAATATTTCATCTTAAAGTTACATGATGACAAACACAACTGTATTGATATCTAACCTCCTACCTAGTACAAATAGAGATACTAGATTCAAAGATGGCTGCCGTTCTGTAAACACTGCTAATCTACAGCTCTCCAAATACTCTGAGGAAAAACAACCCAGAAGATATATCAAGACTTATTTAACAATAATTTTGTGAAATAACAACTCTATTTATTGTCCAGAATTGCAGAAGGGGTGAGTGAACCGGAAAAACCAACTAATCTACCTTACCTATGATTATCACATCAATAATACCATTAAAACCGTAAACAGAAAACTGGGCTCCCTCTACAGAATTAGAACATTCCTAACCCCGGCAGCCAAAGCTACTCTTGCCTACTCTCACCTTATTTCAACTCTTCTCTATGCCTCACCAATTTACACTAATCTGAAGAAAAACAATCTCTCAAAATTGGCTAACACTTATAACAGTATTGCTAGATTTGTAACTGGCAATCAATTTAGAACTCACCACTGCCTGAACCTTCAGCAACTTCACTGGCTAGAATTAGAAAATATGCTGCTTCTCTCCCAACTTTCCTTTGTCCAAAGAGCTCTCTATCTACCTAATAACACTCCTGCACTTTCCAAACTTCTGACCCCCTACTCTAACCTGAACTCACTTCGTTCCTCCACTAAACTTCTTGTAACTTTAACTAAATCCAACAACCTTGCTGGTGACTCCCTTTTCTCTAACGCCCTTGGTAAACACTGGAATCAACTTCCTACTGAACTTACCTCTATTCCAAATCCTATTCAGTTCAAACAAAAACTCAGAACTTACCTTAAAAATCAATGGTTATGTCCCTGTTGTAACCCCGACTAGATCTCCCTATATTCCCCTCTACTCCTCCCCCTTCCTCTCCTTCTTCCTTCTTTTCTTCTACTAGCTTTATTATCATCACTTTATAAGTGCTAGCTCTCTAGTTTTCCCTCTCCATCTTTAGATGCCTTTCTTTTTACTGAAAGTATATTTTTTACTAATCTACTCTCTCTATTTATTCTGTATATTTTCTTCTTTCTCTTCTACTCTCCCTTATATAATCTTCCTATAAAACAATGTGAAATAAGTTTAATTTTTATTTTGTGAGTGAGAATGATGAATCATATTATGTCATGTTAATAGTAATGCCTGTGATGTCTTCCTGCATATTTGTATATTCCCATCTCCTTCTCCATTAATATTTAAATGTGTTATATTATGAAACTGTGTTTATCTCTATGTGGAGCTTTTCTCCCCGGGCCTCTACTGAAAATGGAAATATATCCAGTTAGACTAGCCCGGTTAACAAATGTAAAATAAAAATAAATAAATAAAATAAAATCTAGCAGGATTACAAGTGATTACCTGAAACTGAAGAAAGTCTCAAACTAAGAAGCCGTGTGCTCAGAACAATCAGTTCTGTGATATCTGAAAATATACTAAGAATCTGTGTTTCTATAAAATGTCAAAAGAAGATAAAAATATGGACACAACTACAACAAAAACTAAACTTTCAGAACTCTTATCACCTGAGAAAGATTTAATATCGTAAAGACAGAAAATCACAAAACAACAAGAGTCTTTGAAATCAGGAAATAAAAGTACACCAGAGCAACTGGCAAATATGGAGGACATTAAAGCAGCTTTACTACCTATCCAAGACACTATAAAATAATTATCTAATCAAGTACAATCCTTTGGTACTTCCTTTAGTCAAATCTTGGAAAGAATGGATAAATTGGAAGCTAAAATCACAGAGAATGAAGGCAAAATAGCCCTGCTTGCCAAAAAAGCTGACTCACATGAAGCAGACATTCAATCTATGCAAACTAAAATTATTGATCTGGAGGCAAGATCTAGAAGAAACAATATAATCATCAGATGGATGCCGGAAAACATACAATATAATGATCTAATTCCATCTATCATACAAATATTTACAGCTTTATTCAATGACCCCAAAGTTGCACATCAAATAATAATAGAGAGAGGCCACAGAGCTCTAAGGGAATCTCAAGCTTCAAATGTTCCAAGACCTGTTTATGCTAAAATTCTCAACTTCCAAGATGTTAATAAAATTCTATTAACTGCAAAGAAAAATGGAGGTCCATTCATGTGGAATAACAATAGAATTTCCCCGGCGCAAGACTTGCCCCTTCAAATCAGGCAAGCTAGACAACTTCTATCTCCTTATTGCAAGTTTCTGATCGAAAAACAGATAAAATTCCAGATGAAGTATCCAAATTCATTGATATTTGCAGTTGATGGGGTTAAATATTCTGTTTCAACAAAAAAAGAAGCAAAATATACCTTTAAGGCGATTTTTAAATCCATACCTGCTTCAGAGAATTAGTGTGAAGTTCTGATTCGCTCTGTGAGGTCTCCGAGTACTGTTTCATCTCCTACTACCAGTCGAGGACTTGTCTTTGCTGTTTTTTTATTGTTCTTCCTTTAGGCCATGGTTTAGGGCTGGTACGACCTTTTTTTTTCTCTTCTTTTTTTTTTGTTTTTTGTTATCTCCAAGCCGCGAGACCAACAACCGGAAGTCTGCAACCTTCAGGTGCCTGCTTTTCCCATGAGAGGAACAGGAAAGACTTAGGAGGTATATTTTTGATGTGGCGCATCCGGAAGTCCGTATCGAATATGGGTCCCCCATTGCGAAGCTAAGCATTCGGTGTAGCTGGTCGGAAAGCCGAAGACGACTCTACCGGATCCGTTCTAAGGGAAAAAACAGAATAAAAAAAAAAAGTGTTTGAATTCACACACAGATACCTAAATCTCGTTCTGCAATGCCAAGTATAAAATCAATGTTTTAGTAATGTTAACTAACATCCTTAAACTGATAAATGTATCGCAATAATTTTAGTATGTGTTTAGCATATGTGAGATAGTGAATGACAGTAAACCAGGTTATACTAAAGTTATAAGTTGTCCATGCATACATAACTGGAATATATATTAATTATAGCTCAATATGTTTAACTTTAACCATATATATTACAAGTTATCATCCAATTTCATATTTCTAATTTTTGGCATGTAACCTTTAAAAAAAAAGAAAAAGGGAAAGGAAAAGAAGGAAGAAAAGAAAAGAAAAAAAGCTTAATTCAAACAAAAATGTTTATTTAACTACAGTCTCACTATTACTAACATTCTGAGTTCTTAACAATGTTAAAAAGTTAGGCACAACCTGATACTCATTATAATTCATTAATAATTAGAGATGATGCAATATAATAATGTTTGGTGATAGACCCTCCTTAGGTTTCTAGTATAAGTCAAGGCATAAATTTTATTATGTAGTATTTTGCTATTGTATAGGTAAATGTTATGCATTTGACTTTTACAGGCAACAAGTAATATAAAATCTGCTTTGGCAAGCTATGGCAATCTGGGGTTTTTTTTTTTTTTTATGTTTTGGTCTGGTTATTAAAGAGATACTCATCATAATCATTTAATAATCCTGTATAGGTTTACTTATGATGAGCTATGTTAATAAGAATATACTATACAGGTTCACTTCGGTGGAAGTCCATGAATCTAAAATTTAAAGAAAAACTCTGACATCACTTTTTTGTTAATTTTATATCAGATTTAATTGAGTATGTTGATAACTTGAAAATGTCCTTTACATTACAAACCAATGCTTTCCTAATTAACATATCTTTAATGATCATAGACTTGTTTTTATAGGAATACCCAACTACATGTGTTTATGTTGCTTTCCTTTTTTGAGACTGAACTGAGAAATATTTGCTCTGTTTTCTCCAGGATTCTCTAAATCTTTATATAATTTGGTAGATGTTGAATATTATATTTTACTTCAAAGGCATCGCCCCAATCCTATCTTAAGGTGTGGTATCTAAGCTCTGTAATCTTTAGGTGATAGGGCTAAGTTGGTATAAGTTTGAGACTGGTATCTCATAAATAGTAAGATAAGCTCTGAACCTAGAAGAAAGGATACGAACACACACTTTCGATGGTTACATTAAGTGGACAAATATTATATGTACCTAGTGGTAGCACTAAGATGAGAATATAGACTTAGTAATGTCTTAAATTATCACTATTGATAAGTTCTGTAATTTGTCATTTATTATGTTGAATCACATAAACAAATACAATAAGAAGAGAAGTAGGTAATAGCAGTGTTGCTAGGGAATGACTGGGATAGGCTTTGTTCATATAATTGTACATTATTCAGGGTCTATAGGTTTCATTTATCTTTCATATCCTAACTTACATGATATATACTTACCGATGACACAAATTAATACAATTTCCAATTATGTTAAGGTCCTGGATACTTCCTGGTCCAGGGGTTTAGTGGGTAGGCACTGGAAAGGGATGGGGATTTTAGAATGCTTTCACAACTTACATTTTGAAATAAATCAAAGTATTTTTTTCATATTTGTTCAGATTTCTAGATTACTTACATAAATTAAAACTTGAGGAATGTGGGAAATAGATTCATGGAATATTAAAGGGCTCCAGAACACTAAAAAGAGGAAACTGTTTCTTCATATATTGCTGCAAGCTAGGACATGTTTTATACTACTCCAGGAAACACCTTTAAGTAATGAACAATGGTCAGAAAATAAGAAGAAAAAATGGATAAGAGAAATAATAGCCTCTGAAGGCAAAACTAATAGTGCGGGTGTTGCAATAATTATTAAGGATCAATTTCAAGACAAAATTCTAGAATCCAAAATAGACAATGAAGGTGGATGGTGCTTGGTGATTCTTTCTTCTACTGAATTTGATAAACCTGTTATAATTCTTAATATATATGCACCTTGTTATAATCAGCATTCCTTTTTTGCCTCATTATATCCTATTTTACATGAAGTCAAGTTTTAACTGACGAAAGCGCTTAATTTATTTGGTGTTATAATAAAGAAGGTATTGGACTTGCAATGAATAGTGCTTCTTTTGGGTTTTACAGTTTTTTACAAGCACTATTGCACCTTTGTTTGGTTCATATCCTATTTTAAATCAATACAATAATCACTATATAATTATAGGAGGAGACTGGAATGCATATCAAAATCCTAAACTGGATAAATCAAGTCCACAAAGATCATATAATACTCAAGCAGTGTTAACATTAACCGAACTTAAATATGATTTTAATTTATATGAGCCCTTTAAATATGGTAATAAATCTCATAATTCAAATATCTTTACATTTTACTCAAACTGTCATATAATGTGGTCAAGAATTGACTTTTTTTTAATTTCGGAACCACTAATCAATTTTGATCCCTCAGTATCTATCCAGGCTTGCTACCTCTCAGACCATTCTAAAATTACATTAAGTTTTAACAATTATTCTGGTAACAATCCACTCCATAAAGGTTATAACTGGTCCTTAAACCCCAATTTATTAAAAAAAAGGAAATAACACAGGAAATCCAGAACATTCTCAAATCCCTATTATCCAAGTTACTTAAACACCAACACCCACCTGATATTGAATGGGCGGCAGCTAAGGCGCAGATAAGGGGTATATTTCTCCAAAAAGTCTCTTATTATAAAAAATTCAATTCAAAGAAGAACAAATGTTAGAAGAGAAAATTAAAAAACTAGATCAAGAATTAATGGTGAATCATAATGCACAAACTGAAACAGAACTGTTGAAATGTCAGAAAGACCTTTTCGTGACCCAAAATAATAGACTGTCATTTCATGAAACTAAAATACTCACAAAATATGCTAACCATATTCAAACGCCATCTAGGGCACTAGCAAGAATGATTAGCCAATCTAAATCTCCCTCTCAAATTCCGGAATTATACTATAAAAATAAAATGTATACCAAATCTGATGATATTATCAACACTTTTGAAGTCATATACTCTCAAATCTATGGAGAACAAGAAAATTCACCTACAAATGAAAATGATTATGATCTCCTACAAAAAATTAACTTTCCAAAAATAGATGATAATTCCCAGAAAGATTTAATAAAACCTATATCCATTGAAGAAATAACAACAACAATTAAAAAACTGAAATCATACAAAGCCCCAGGCCCAGATGGCCTTACAGCAGAGTTTTATAAAACCTTCTATAGTATTATTGCCAAAATTTTGTCGTACATATTAAATTATATAATCAATAATCAAATTAATGATTTACATTTTAATGCCTCTAAAGCAATTTTTATACTTAAAGAGAATTCATATCTTCAGAACCCAGACAACTATAGACCTATATCACTTTTAAATATTGACACTAAAATTTTGACATCCATTCTAGCTAATAGACTGAAGAAAATAATGAACCTAATTATTTCTAATGAGCAAGCTGGATTTTTAACATGTAGACAGACCAGTGACAATACCTTAACACTTCACACATTAATCTCATATGCCAATCAAAAAAACTTAAATATGTACACACTCATTATAGATGCTCAAAAGGCTTTTATAGAGTAAACATAACATTTTTATTTAAAATTTTATACTACTTTAAATTACCTCAAGAATTCATTTGAACCTTACAGATACTATATAATAACCCTTATACAACCTTATATATAAATAAAATGTGTTCTAAAAGGATTCAAATCAGAAATGGAACCAGACAAGGATGTCCTTTATCCCTCTTACTATTTAACCTATATCTAGAACCCTTATTTTTACACATTAAACAAAATATATATCATAATGCCCCAGTAATTTATGGTACTAAGATCTCTATGGCAGCTTTTGCTGATGACCTTAATATTTATTATACAACACCGGTTTTAGATACCAAAAAAATACTATCTGCTATTGATGATTTTGCATTAACATCAAACTATAAAATAAACCTTAAAAAAAAACAATATATTTCCTTTAAAAACTTCAAAACCCTTCTCACTTTTACCATTGATAGGTCAAGTAAAATCTGAGGAAAATATTAAATATTTAGGTATTACATTTTTGACAGACAACATGGACTTTTATCTTAATAATGTTAAACTAATTTGGGAACACACTTTGTCCGATCTTAACAGATGGGAAAATTTGAAACTACCACCATTAGCAAAGGTCACTATTATTAAAATGAATGTTTTGACCAAATTATTATATATCTTCAGGTCTGCCCACTTGATAATACCTAAGACGTTCTTTAAACAAATTCACACCAAACTTGCACAATTTATATGGAAACCCAAGAAAACTAGAATATCATATGACAATCTGATGATCCTGAAAAATAGAGGTGAGTTAGATTTAGCCAATTTTGAAATCTATTTTTTAATTATAAATGCTAACAAAATTTTAAGAATTGCAAATTATGATACACGTAGCAATAATTGGTCTCCAAACTGGGTAAGACTAAATTATAAACATACCGAGAGTTTGAATATAAATCCGAAATCATTACCTTTTCTAAACAAGGATAATATCAAACTTTATGATCTAATGTACTATATCAAAATTTATATTGCATTATTACAAGATTTATTTAGATCATTAAATCTCTTCCATTGTATGATGATCTTACAACCTTTTCATAGAAATCCTAACCTGAAAATTAATAATCAGTTAATAGATCTGAAAAGCTTTCCACTTATAATTAATTTAACCCTTTATGACATTTACCCATATTTGAATTACTCTGCTCATGAACTAAGACAGGAAATGGGTCTACCCAAATCATATTTATCGATCTTGAGACTGATAAAAGAATTATCTACAAGTTACTTTAACAATTTAACCATTAGTAAAGATGATTTAATTATATGTATCTCATTATGGCAAGCCCTTTTACAAAGTACTAAATTTATATCATGCACATATAAATTGATAAAAAACTTTAAATATCAAGGCTGTCTTCTCTTATCTAAATACTGGAAGGAAAAACTTCCATCGGTTGAAGAAAGTAAAATAATTAAAGCAATCAGTTTAACCACAAAAGCCATCTTCCTTCAAAAGTTAACTTTTACTCAACTCATGATAAATAATAATACTTACTATACATGTCTTAGCTTGCACAAATTTAATGTTAACAATTCTCCTAAGTGCCCATTTGTAAAGATGTAACGGCTGACCTCTTACATATGTTCTGGAGCTGTAAATGCATATATAAACTTTGGAATTCCTTAAAATTACAATTACAAAAGATGGGTTATCAAAACTCAACACTTTCCTGGGAATTTATGATATTACATATCCCTCCAAATAACCTATCTAGATCCCAAATGATTATACTCATCAATATTTGTCTTTTAATGAAACTCTACATAGCTACTAACTGGTTGACCCCATCTCTAACTTCATGGGATAACTTTAGAATATTAGCGATAAAACACATTTTAGCTCACAAATATGTAATTAATAACCAAACCAAAGGGCCCCATAATTTGAAACTGTGGGAACAAATATTCAATATTATATTGGCTTAAAACATGAAATCTGAACTATTCTTTTGTTATACTTATTTTATAATACAATAATATCTGGAACTTTACTATCACAAATACTGTGGAAGATGATGGAAGCATTAATGTAAATAGTGTACATATGTTTTAGAATGTTGTTAGAAATTTTGTTTGGTAATCATTGGTTTATTTCTATGTTATATGTTTTGTATGAATAACGAGAAAAATAATAAAGAATTATTATGGAAAAAAAGCAAATAGAGATATTAATTGCTCATATAATGTTTTTTTATATTGTAATAAATATTATGTTTTTCTAAATACCTCAATAACCAAGTTTCACAGGCAGAACTGCTTAAGATTTTATGAAAGCTCTCAGTTGGATGAAAAAAATGCTGCTGACTGTATGGGTGTAACTTGAGTGGTTACTGAGGTATTGTGAGTTGTTTACAAAGTATTAGAAACTTAATAGTTACTGATTTTACTGCAATTTATAAAATCCATTTTAAGACCTAGAACCTAAAGAATACTACCACTATAAAATAGAGTTTGCCATTTACATTTCATTAGTAACCTCATGGTTCCAGAGATATAACCATTTGTTTGAAATATGAGGACATCATTCGATTCTATCATAAAAGCTTAGACACCACCTACTGGAAGTTACAGAATAAAGTTTCAGAGCTCCTTTGGAAGGGAATGAGTTAAGGAATGGAACACTTCTGTTGGGGGAGTTCCTGTGTGTAGGTGTCATCAGTGATATCCAATAGGGCTGTGTACTGGGCTAACTCTTTCTGGACTATTTTCAGGTATAAAAGTAGGAAATGTTTTATGGATAGCAAACTATACCCATGAGTGCAAGCTCGAATCCAGATTATTGAAGTAAAGATACTTAAATTCTGTTAGACTGTTGACAAAAATACATTCATGATGCGTAAGAAATTATATCACCTTTAACATCCACAAAAGTGCTAACATGATTGACAAAAGGAATGAAAGTCATGATTACAAAATAAATAATCAAATAAAACAATGATGCCTTGGTGAAAGGACAATGATAGACAACTTAAAATTTGACTAGTGTCTGAACAATATTGGAAAAGCATATTCTGCAGTTCATTTAGTTCTAAAGAACATGTTTAGTTAATCCAGAGCGATCTCTATAGCACTTTATACCTCACCGATCCAATCCATTATTAAATATAATCCTGTGTTTTGTAGGGTGTGAATGAAACAAATTGAAAAGGTACAATCTTTTTTTTTTTTTAAATATGACGCATCATTGGACTGTAAAACTCTAACTATTCAGAAAGCCTTCAGGAATTATCATAATGCCCTGCTTATTAAGGGTTACTTAGAAGTGACCTCTTCCTGATCTTCAGAATAATTTTTGATATAGTTCTCTTTAAAAGTGCATGCCTGAAATGTACCACCACATGAAGAAATGCAATACTTAAACAAATATCAGTGACAGAAAAAAAGTGCAATATACATTAGATTAGACCTTCCAAGATTACAGAATAATGTTCCACTTACAGTCAGTTGTCACTATACCTAAAAACAAAAACATGCTAAGAACGAAGCCCCTGATGGAGAGGACTTTATTTGTAGATTAAGCACTTTCATCTCTCAATCAAAAATGAGAGATCATCATAATCAAAGTAAATGGTCAACCAACACTGAGTTACTTAACTGTAAACTGCGTTTTTCATACTGAGAGTTGTATTTTCTGTTTGTGAGTGTTCTATCTGTGCTTTTCTGTGCATTTTCTGGGAGTTTTCTGTGTTCTAGTTAAGTAGCATATTCTGGATACAGGTTTGTTGCATCCAGGCCTGGTTGTTTTGCTTGCTGAGTTTCCTTGCAGCCATCTTGTGCTGGTAGGGGGCTGCCTTCTCTGTTAGTGAGAGTAACAGGGCTGCCTGACATTCTCTAGCACAAGTAATTGGTTGAAAGTGCAGGGGCTAGCAGGACTTGGTAGTAATCTGAACTTCTAGATTATTCCATCTTTTCTGGTATTTAAACCCTGTGTTTGCATGGAGCTTAGCTTTTTTGCACATTGTGCACTGCCGCTGTGCTGATTTAACCTATTGCAAGGTATTCTAGCTTCACATTTTCCCTTAATAGCACTCTCTCTCAATCCTGAGGTAGTAGTGCAGCTTCTTTATTGCCTCTGTACAAATACGAGCTACTAGTACCCATCTCAGATCTTTCCACCTTAGCCTCCCCCTTAGCTCATGCCCCTTACCGATTCTGACAAATATGGATGGACAGTTTCTTACAGTTTCTCCTGCCAGTCTGGTTGATATGAGCATCCTGAGACAGTGTAGCAACTGTCTCATCTCCATGGACAACCCTCTCTTACTACCACCTAGGAATGCAATTTGTGAGAGATCCAATTACATTAAAAACCTGGAGTCTATACTCTCTGCCTCACAAGCCAGTACACCTGGCACTGAGAAGGTTGTCTGCACAAACACTACACCTCAAACAACACCAACACAACACACACCAATATATGTGGAGGTTCTTAACAAAAACAAATGCAAACTCCACAGCCTACCACACGACGCATCACACATTGTCCACATGCCTGTGTCTCACAGCCATGAAGGCTTAACCCTAAACCCAATATATTAATCATAGGAGACTCCATTGTGTGACACACAGATGTGCCCCTCACCAGGCTGGATAAGGAGAAAGTCATGGTAAGTTGTTTGTCAGGTGTCAGTATTCTCCACATCACCCATGCTCTCAAGTCCCTCAAGTACTGCTATGACTCTGTCATAGTACATGTTGGTGTGAATAACTTGAGATGTACCTCTCTGGACTATATGAAGAGTGACATGATCAAGCTCACCGAATATGTCTTCCAGGCAGGTATGTTACTAGTCTTAAGCAGCATTCTACCATCACCCGGAATGATGCCTCAATGCAAACAAAAAACGATTGACTTTAACAATTGGCTTAATTTCTGGTGTCATTCTAAGGGGTTGCAGTACTTGTCGGCCTGGGAAAACATGATTGACAGTCCATGATGCTTTGTCAGAGATGGCCTGCATTTGTCTTCCTTGGGCTTCAGACTCCTGGGAAAGGTTGCTGCCTCCCCCATAATGCATTTTTTAGACAATGTCTTGAGGTCAAAACTACCAACATGAGAATCTCGTCTAAACACAATTTAAAGGTCATGCTGCTGAATGCTAGGAGTCACAACATGAAACTTCACTCATTGCAAGAATTCTTAACCCTGGAAGATGCTGACATTTGTGCAGCCACAGAAACCTAGTTCAAAGCTGCAGAGAGCACCCCAGCCTTGCCTGGTTACTCATCCTGTCATACATACAGACCCCAAACTGAGGGCAGCAAAGCCAAAGGAAGTGGTGTTTCAATATATATTAAAGATTTACACACCTCCAGATTGGTCAAACACTATGACTCACAGGAGATGCCCCAGGTGCAGTTAACAGCTGACAAGACCCCTATTCAAATCATAGTTAGTTACAGGCTCCCGTTGTTGACTCAGGATGCCCACAACACCTGTCTGGACCTCCTTGAATCTATTAAGATTCAATCCTATACTCTGATCCTGGGCGATTTTAACTACCCAACCATTGACTGTAAGAACTACTTGAGCCAGAACACAAATGCTCAAAGAGTCCTTATCTTTATCAATGCCAATGCCTTGGACCAGCTGGCTGACATCCCTACAAGAGGTGACAGCATCTTGGACGTGGTACTAACCAATATAGGAAACCACTGTAGCATCCCTGCAGTGTCATCATCCCTGGTAAGATCAGACCATAAAGCAGTCACCTTCAAAGTCACAAGATCCCCTGACCCCCCCCCCCCAGCTAGGGTTAAACAAAAAAACTTCTCTAAAGTTGATTACAACCTCCTGAGGGAAGGTCTAAACAGCTTCACAGCCCCTTCCCCAACAGTAGGAACTGGCACTAATGTCCAAACCTGCACCAAAGTACTATACAACCATTTATATAAATGTATGGATTCAGCAATACCTGACAGCACAAAATCATTCTCCTCAAGGAATAGTAAACCTGTCTGGTGGACACTGGCTGCTGTGCAGAACCAAGAAGGAACAGGTGCCAAATTGGAAGCAATCTCTCTTTGGCCTAAATAGGCAAATAAGGGTATTAGTGAAGTCCTTCAAAACTAGCTTTGAGCCTAAATTGGCTACATCTACTAAAGACAATCATAAGGCCTTCTTCACATACTTCCACAATCTAAGGGAAAACACCCAAATCTGGTTAGAACTGATGGTCAGGACAACATCTACATAAATGCCCAGTCCGTGGATATAGCTAACCTGCTGGCAGACAGGTTCAGTGAAAACTTCACCCCTCTGTCTCCCCATCAGTAATTCAGGATATCCCCAGCACCTGTCCCTCAACCCCTTATCTCTAGGGAACAAGTCATTACCGCCCTCTCTAAGGGGAAAAACACAGCTTCCATGGGACCAGATAACAACCCAGACTGCATCTTGCATCAACTCAGGCAGGAACTCGCAGCACCATTAGGCACTCTATTCAACCTAAGCCCGAGTACTGGTTTCGTCCCAGTCGAGTGGAGGACAGCCACCATCATCCCTCTACCCAAAGGTGTAGAGTCCACCTATTCAGGCAATTATAGACCCATCTGCCTAACTAGCCTGATTTGCAAGACCAGGAATGCATTATTATGGACTACATTAACAAAGACATCGGCAACCTCCAAACGCTTGATCTCAAGCAGTTTGGTTTTATCAAGGGGAGATCATGCCTGTTAAATTTAGTGGATTTTTTTGAGCCAGTCACCTAAGCCATGGATGAGGGGAAGATGGTGCGCGCCTCCTACCTTGACCTGGCCAAGGCTTTTGCCAATATTCCCCACTCGGGCATAATAGTTAAACAATCCCAGCTTGGTGTAAACTCACATGTGACCAGATGAGTAGCTAAAGCTAACTGGCTCATTCATAAAACTCACTCAGTCAAAATAGGGGAAGCCACCTCAAGTAGTAGACCTATAATGAGCGGTGTACCCCAGGGATCAGTCTTTGGCCCCTGCTGTTCAAGCTGGGTGCTGTCATCAACTCCCCTAGTGATGTAGACATACTACAAGAGGGTCTTAACCAGAAAAATGACTGGTGTCAGAAACACGGCCTCAAACTAAATGCCAAAAAATGCACCATCATCCCCTTTGGGGAGAGTGATATCTCCAGAAATGATCACATTAATAACAATGTCCTAAACACGCAAGCAATTGTGAGAGACCTAGACACCCAAGTTGATTTTTGACCATCATGTTGCCTCCATTATACAGACAGCTTTCTACATGGCTTACCTCATTAGTAAGGGTATTAGGGTATTTCTTCCAGGAACAAGGAAGTCATAACTTCCCTGTATTCCTCCTTATCAGGCCCATCATCGAGTATAATGACCCTTTTGGCATGTACCACCCGAAGCACATGCAATAGCTGGAGGGACCACAGAGGTTCCTGACCAGGAAAATCCACGGTTTCAAAGATCTATCCTACATGGATAGGCTAAAAGCTGGTCCCTCTACTCTGTCTCACACAGATTCCTTAGAGGTGAATTGTCTGGCATACAGAGCAATCTCTGACCTCACCTTGATGAAATTACTGCATATTCACAAGGCAAACTCCACTCGCACCAAGATGCAAACCCTCAACTTGGTCTGCGACATCAGTAGGACTTGCTGGTGGGATAGATTTGTTTCCCAGAGACTCCCCCATCTGTGGCATAGACTACCTCTCTACATCAAGCAGAGTACTTCTCTCTTTAAGAGGAACCTGTATAACTAGATGGGAAATAGAAAATACACCCCTGGGATTCCACCTGTGTCCCTGCTGGACAGGGGTGTCTGGTGCTGACTTATGGGAACATGGGCTAATATATTGGCTAGACTTATAAAGGCCTCTGGGCCAATAGCCTAGTAAATTGCTATCATCCTATGATCTTATGAACACCATTTCAATATTATAGTCGCATGATGCTGTCACTAACAGTTATGATCAAGTGACATTAAAAACAGAAACTAAATTGTCAGTGAACATCAGATGCAAAATATAAAACATTAAATAGCACTTAATAAAAACATAAATAATGAAAATTACAAAAACACAATTTATATAACTTAGCAGATCTCATCTTTAGTATACTGGACATGAAAACATAGTCACTCAAACAAGCTTTTGATGTGGCATTTGAACATAAGTGACAAATTAGTATCTCAATATTCATGCCTGGTTTCCTATGCTCCTCCCATGTCATCGTCACGCATGTTTTGAACAGCAATTTGTTAAAATCCCTGCATACTAATGAATGCTTGCACAATGCATTGATGATGGTCCTGTTTTTAATATCATAATAGTGTCATAAACTGTAACTCACAGTTTTCTTTCTGTTTTACAAATATCACAAACAGTGAGCACATACCACGGAGCTGGAGGGAGTCTACTGAAATCAAATTTATTAATACACCACAATATAAAAACAATAACTACAGGGTTGAGCGCTTTCATTCTCAAATATAAGACTTCATCAGAACTGATATTTGTAGTGTTCTTTTATGAGCAGGAAATTTTTTTGTGGTTTCTTTCTGTTTTCCCTATGTAGTATGCAGGACAGGATAAAAAATTGCTGTGAGTGTGTGTGTGTGTGTGTGTGTGTGTGTGTGTGTGTGTGTGTGTGTATATATATATATATATATATATATATATATATATATATATATACATATATATGTGTGTGTGTGTGTGTGTGTGTGTGTGTGTGTGTGTGTGTGTGTGTGTGTGCGCGCGCGAGTGTGTATGTGTGTATGTATGTATACATATATATATATATATATATATATATATATATATATATATATATATATGGGTTTATGTCAGAGTATCAAGTTTTCAGAAACTCAGACTTCATACCGTTGAGACTTTAAGTTTGATTTTCTAAAAAGTGAAACGAGATTAAAAGAACAATCTATGTTTTTGCAAGAGGTAAGACCCTTGCATCCCTCACACCCTCTGAAAATTATATATACCATCTCTGAGACCAGATGATTCATGGGGTGGGAGAATTTGCCCTTTCCCTGAGAAATGATCAATCTTGGAGCTGGAAAATATAATTAGCAGGGGGTATGTTGGGGTGCAGTCACCCACATGGGGGGTGGAAATGACATTTTCCTTTTAGTTTTATTTAACTATTTTTGCATGCATCAAGATTAATGCTCAGCTCATGTGTAGTATCATGTGGATATGAATAATGTCAATAATTTGGTGTCGATACTATTCACGTTGATAACTGTGCTGTTTGATAAAGACAAGACACACACAGACACATACATAAATATATATACACATTTATATTAACCGTTCTGTTTGACAATTGAATGCCCCGGGACACACAATCATTTTTTTTGTAACCACTAATTGAAATATTGGGGCTAACCAATACATATTTCCAGCACCTGCACCTGTTACATCTTGCCATGTGTTTTCTGATTGTTGTTAATATTCCTGGATACCTTCTAAGCATCCTGTTAATTTTCCTTCCTCTAGTGTATACTGTAAGGAGTTCACAGTGAAGTTTTCTTTTAAACTCACCAGTGAAGGATTAGTTTCAACTCTGTCTTTATCATGGGCCTTATAGTTTGTGCATCAGTAGAAAAAGGTATAACCATAGTGTGGGATCTGGTCATGCTTGACTGTAAGCTGTTCCCAACACTATTAGGCACTCTAGCTGGATCATTACCTAAGCAGGCTTAAATCTTACCCTCCACCACTTCTTGTTTAGCACTTTCCAAACTGTCTCTAGGGTAATCTGTATCCAAAAACATGTTAATGTGATTCTCTACTTCCAAAGAAAAAGTCTCTATTAACTAGCCTGGACAGATAGACTCTCACTTCATTAATTGTATTCCTTTTTAGGTAGTGAGGATGGCAACTCTGAAAATGTGATCAAGTTAGAAAACTTGGATTTTCTAAGCACAGTTGATTTAAAATATTTGTTGTTCCTGTCCTGTACTGTTAGTATTTTACTATTTTCTGCCAGCAATCCCTAGCGGAAATTTATCACTGTGCCTAGTAGTTTCCTTATTTCTGCTGTTTTTATGTTTAGGGTTTATATATCTATTAGCTATTGAAACCCTTTCCCCTTTCCAGTATCCTTTCACTAACATGTATCTACCGTATGAATCGTTAATAATGTCTTCTATTGTTAGTGGGGTCCTCCTTTCAACTAGCAGTAACATTCTCTTCTTTCTGACTCCTACCATTTACCTGCATAACCCTCTTTAAAATCTTTTCCTATAATTTTCTTATGTCCATCTTATGTTCAAAGTGTCTCATCTAGTATTATTAACTAGGGTTTTGCTAATCGCAAATGTATTGCCTCACTCTGTCCGATTTACTGGAGTTCGTAAATCCATTTATGTTCCGTGATAATAAATTAAACTAAATTAAGCATCTGTGTTGTACTACTTTTCAAGCCATGCTCTCTGGCACTTTTTGCTTAGTGTCTGTGCATTAATACAGTCAGAAAGTCATTAGCATTAATTACTAAATATGACAATACATTTTAGAATGTTTTTATTTTTGATTTTGTCAGTCCTAAATTATTCTGAACAATCTATCATTAAATGGAAATGAACTACAAAATCTTTATCAATATCATTAACAAATGAACAGTTATTTACACTTCTGATTTCTGAAATTCTCAAGTTGTGAGCATATTTTCTATATTAGCACCAATTCCAACCACTAGTACTCAATTGACCTCTGATTGCCTGTTTTCATACCTTCCTCCTTCTGTTTCCTCCTTAATTCTATTCACTTCACAGCAAGTTGTGGCATATGTTTTTGTTTTTACTCAGTATGCACCCTTCCAAAATACCTTTTCCCTGGATGCTCTTGTGAGTTTATCTTACAAAACAAATGCTCAAATTATCCCTGAGATGAACCCTTGCCCTCTTTCTCCCTTTGATTATTTTTACCAGAGAGTGGTGATGGCTACAGAAAAGCCCCACATTTATTGAATTAGGTTTGGGAGTTCTCACTCAAGTTCTGCCCAGGGAGGTGGTAACATTTCCCTGTCTTTTCACCACTATTGTTCCACATTTTCAGTTATAAAACATGTCTACTGCAAGCAGAAACTACAAATCTGTCAGCTTCATATTTTCTAGTAAAATTTTGGGCCTCAAGTCTACCAAAACACAACAGACAGTTAATTATATCAGCACAATTCACAGGTGCTAATGTGCAAATAATAAATACATAAATACATTTTTACATTTGTAGAATTAAGGTACAAAATTCAAACGGTACCTTCCTTCTAGAAATGTCATTGATTTCTGTTAGGAGCTGATTGAATCCAGCGATAACTGTTTTATAGCTCCTTTTCAACTTCTTCCATCTTCCATGGTGGAGGGGGAAGTATTGTTTTTCAAGCGATTCCTTCAACTTCTTAGTGGCTCGTTGGGTATATATTACCTTCCAAAAACTGATAAATGTTTTAATGGCAGTCTCTCAATTATTCTTCTTTACTGTGTTTTGGTTTTGGTATGTTCCCGTTGCTGTTGGCAGTTCCTCTGTGAGTTTTCCTGTACGTATTGTTTAACTCTGAGTAGTTCCTTTCTGGGCTGAAATGTGTCTTTGTTCCAGATGACAAGAAGAGTTTTTGGTTGGCTGGATATTGGAGTTTCACCTTGATGTTCACATCTCTGCTTATACAAATTGCAATGAGGAGTTTATTCTTTTTTATTCTTGTGGCCATCCATATAATCATTGTCAGTGTAGACCTGATTACTGTTAATTGTTAGCTGCTTACTCTTACGTTACCGTTAAGATAACATTCTTTCCTTTAGCCAGTGGTTTTGTAACTTGACAAAGATCAGTCTCGGGTGCACTGTTGATTCACTGGAGGAAACTACCACTCTGTGCACTTTTTCAAACCTGATCTCATCTTTCTTCTGGTCACCCAGACTAATGACGTATCTGTTTTCTTAGAATTCTGAGGCAGTCCTTTCCCTTACAGCTCTCTGTTATGTTGGAAAATCTCAAATTCTCTCTCCTAGCTCAGTCCTCTAGTTCCACCATTTTTGTCACATTTTTTCCTGTTTAGCTTCTAATTTTACTAGTCTCTTCTTTTCTCTATCACTTCAACCTTTTTGTTATTGGATTTAGGGTAGTCTGAGAGAGTCTCACTAATCTTCAATGCCTCCAGATACATCTTGTCTATTTTATCTAGTAAAATGCTCTTATCTAATAGTTCCTTTGGAGCCAAGAGTGCTTGCTTTCCACTTGCTTTTGAATATGTGAACCAGGTTCTGATGAATAGCAGTCGCTATAATTCTTGGACTTTTCCCTTTTTCTATTCCTAGGCATCCAGTGACTTTTACAAAGAATGCTTCTTCACTTCTAAACTTTTTTTTTCAATGGTATTCTGAATTTTCACAAGTTTAACCCTAAAATGTCTGGGAGAGGAAGAGATTACCTACTGTTAACTCAGTACCACAGACCAGGCACCTTTGCTGACCTTTTTTGATAGTGTTTAAAATGGATAGCTGTACATTGCAGGACTTCAGAAGCTTTTTTTCCTGTTAGAGTTTATTTAAACTAGTGGACCGCCAAGCTGGTTTATTTTTTTCATTTTCCCATTATATTTTGTTCTAGTGGGGACTGTTACATCCAAACACTTCCTTAAGTGGGAGTAAAACTTTGAGCTTCACCCTCCTGCACCACTTTACTTGTGTGCTAACCCAAATTCTGTTCCTAACCCCAGCCCTAGACATTACATTAGTATAAATCCTTCTCCAAACAGTACCACTACCCAAAGACAAAAGGTCACAGAACACATGAAACATCAACTATGCATGTAACTAACTCTATCTCCTTACTGTATCCTTAGTCTAATCCTAACCTGCAAACACTTACACATTCATTCTCCTGTATAGTCCTAATTATCTACATTATGTAAAACTTTAATTTACCCATATTAGATTCTCACAGATGTGCATTGTCATTTGTGTATTCTAAATTTTTGCACTCATACAAACCTTTCTATATTTTGTGCATTTTGTATTTTGATTTTTAAATGTGTATATGTTTAGATATACTGTTTTTTCCCTAGGGAACATCAGAAGTACTCAGAATTATTTTTATTATGCACTGCTCAGAGTTATTGCTGTAGTCTCTTAAAGGATATGAAGACTTGCTTCATGAGCTTTGCTTCACTTGTGAAAGTGAATTTCTTGACATCCATTTCTGTAACACGTTTTCATTTTGATCTCATTGGTGAGCTCATCATTATCTTCTCGATAATAATACGGGTCCCCTGCACATGGTCGACATTTCATAATGTCGAAGATCATATAGCTGAGACCATATGATTGACATTTGAAATGCCAACCGTGCAAAACTGGCATCTCCGTACAGTGCGGAATGGAAAGATTTCCATTTCCGCACTGTAGTGTGATCTCGGAGTTGATATATTTAAGTTACAGGGGGTTCAGGGGGGCATAGCCCCCCTGCTAGCAGTTAAAAAGTAAGTTAATGTTGTGTTTTTTTTTTTTTCATGCTCGAAATTTCAGGAGTCGAACATATGGTCTCGGCCATATGGGTTTCGGCTTTCTGAAATTTTGAACATGTATAGTAGACCCAATAATATATATTGTGAACAATTGTACTGTATGGAGCACCAGAATTATTCGATGGGGGGCAATTTTCTTAAGCAACTTTCTGACATAGGAAAGGAGATTAATAAAGTTTTGTTAAAATTTTTTAATGCTGGTAAGGTAGAGTGTCATGCCATTGCATTAATAGTAGTGAATACTGAAAATCATCCAAAACATTTTTCAGATTTTAAAATTTGTAATACAGTTTTTGAAACTCTCAAAAATTATCACAAAATGAAGTTTTTAACAACTTTTAAAACTGTGTGTTCATCAAAGTGACAGATTCTGATTGTTGTTTTTTAGTGATGCTAAGTATTTTACAGGTTTCAAAATGCCTCTGCCTTGTTCTTCTTGGGATCATGGGTTACTACTAGGCTAATGACACCCAGATGCCTTTTTAAGCCCAGCCTTGCTTCACAGATTATTTGGTAGATTGAAACTCTAGGGCTGATGAGGAATATGTAGACTTGGAAATGGGTGGTCAAGCATTTACAGGCTTTCTCTTTCTATTACAGCCTTGGGTAAGGGTAAATTTCTGATTCACCATCCACTGGTCCAAATTACTCTTGATTGTGTTAGGGAGGAGTTCTGCTTGACATGATTAGGAAGCCTGTTCCAGAGAAATGGTAGTCTCTGTGATGCACAACTGTCTGTTTAACTTGCCATATTTATCTCATTGGTGAGTTTTAGGTCTCTATATCAGGTAATTTTGATGCTGTTTGTTTTGCAGATGTGCAACATATCCATCAGAGGGTGGGTCAGAGGATACTTTGTAGGTCAGGCATTGATCACCTTTCAACAGCCTGCAGGATACTGAATACAGGAACAGGACTTTCAGGTGTTCCACATAGGGCATGTATGTTCCATGTATTCTTTTCATGAGGAACTTCTGTAGATACTTGGTAGTGTGTATGCCTGGGTAGGTACACACTGAAGGGGGTTTAGTACTTAGTGATTGGTCTGATGCGGGCACAGTACAGCAGAACAATGCAATTAGATACCCTGTACTTGCTTATAAGTTGCACAACATAAAATCAGTGGTGGTTGGTGACTTCAAATCAAAGGGGGGCTGCAGGAGACAGCTGAATGGGCGGGGTCAATGGGAATGGGTGTAGCCAACTAGAAAGGGGAGGAGCTATGCTCAAAACCACAAAAACTGTATCTTTAATTAAATACTCTGCCCTGGGTGCCAAACCATCATTATGAGAGTCCAAGCGAGACAAAATGAAGTGTAGAAGAAAAAACATATTTCAATCCTTTGGCTGCATGACAGCTTACTTACTATCTAGATGGAAACAAAAAGGTTGTGAGGCATGAAAAAATAAATTACTTTTTAAATACATTACTGGAATGCTAGTCAAAATCAAGTATAAGAAAAACAAGCAGCACTCAACTCAAACCACTTCTCCTTGTACTCCAGTTCTAATTATAATTTATATTCAGCTTTATTAAAGTACCAAGTAACATGCTGAAAGTAGCAATCTCTGTGATACCCCCACTTGTAAAAATGTTTCTTATCCAAAAAAGACCTGCTGCCTGACAACAACTATCTACTTGTTTCATGGGGAAAACATGATCAAAGTAAAAAATGAAAAGCAAACAGGAAACAAGCTCAACATACATTGCTTAAAGGATTACTGCACATGATAGATTGGCATTCTGTTTAGTTTGCAGGTAAAGCCTGTAATGAGCTCTTAAAATGTAATCCTGTCCTTTATTACAAATACTGTCATATGCATTTCAATACCCAAGGTTTATATGTTATCTAGTTATGTAAGCATTCTCTGCATGGCGACAACAGAAAGGCTTTCAATGTTGGCAATTCTTTAACAGTATGCTTCTTAAAACTTAATTGCATCTTACAATCTCAGACAAGCTTACCAGATGGTTATTAAAGCACTGCTACTTAAACACAGAGCAACAGGCACTTTCTGAATAATAATAAGCATAAATCAGCAGTATAAAAATATGACAGAAACCAGAACATTCTGCAAAATCAAGGACAGATGAAAAGCCATTGTAGTACTTGTGTCTACCTTGGATGGGGGGATAGTCTGCACATTTACACTGCATAACTGCTCCTTGCCTTGCTTGGACACATCCAGAGTCACTACATGGGGAGTGGGGTGCAACAAGTATGTCACAATTTGAAATGTCTCTGGCTGACTGCGATGGCCCTGACACATTTGTCATACCTCTCAACCTCAGAGCAAGAAATTTGGACAAAGCCATACATAGAAGAGGGACAAAGGCCCAAAAATAAGGACAATTTTTAAATATTGCTGTTATAAACTTAGAAAGATAATAGAACAGTAGGTCTTGCATTAATATGAATTTTCTGAAGGGTATGAAATCTGAAACTGAAATGTCTGTCATTATTTTCTAACTTCAGTCTTTAATGATTTGCCACTAATTTGCCAAAAAACACAATTTTATGAAAAATGGACCTAAAATGTGATTCAAAAATATAAAATAGCCACACAATACAGCTGGGAACCTGTCAAAGAAGGGACACTTTTTAATATTAGTACTGCTAACTTGAGCAGCTGACAAAATAAAATAATCTACATGCATTTCTGAAATAAAAGTAATCTATAACTGATTATTACATTTATTTATTAATTGTAAACCTTCCATGTTTTCTTCCAAAATTGCCATTTTGCAGAGGGATTATTAGGGGAAGAGCAACATTTTGAGCCAAAATCGAGGACAGTTGAGAGGTTTGGATATGCCTAATTCTATAAAGCAATTTATTTGCATGTACCTCTCAACCTGTTAATGCAGGAAATCTGGACAAGGCCAAATATATGGGGGGAACATATAAACAGTACTAAAAAATTCCTCTTGTATAAACTGAGACAGTTGATCGAATAACAGGTCTTGCTTTAGCATGCATTTTTCTGAAGGTTATGAAGTCTGAAACTCAGTGACTGTCATTATTTAGTGACTTCATTCCTAAATGATTTGACAGAAAACAACAAATTTTATGAGGAACAAATGAAAAATAAGAAGCAAAAATCTATTCATTCTGCAAAAATCTGGACAGTTGAGAGGTATAGTTCAGCCGGGGCTGTCTTTGAGTTTGCTGCCCTTCCCCCCTCACAAAATCATGGTCGAATGGAGCTTCCCCCCCTACAGCCATTCCAATGAACCATTACTTGGCTATTTCACCCCATTTACCATAAACACTAATGAGCATACTGCTTTACTTCTGCGATGATTTGGACTTCATTTAAAAGTTTTATTTTGCATTTTACAGCGCAAACACTAATAGATATCATATCTGCTAAACAAAGCAATGCAGTCTCACAATGAGAACAGACTTAGCATTAAAACTTCTCTGCCCTTGAAAACTCACAATCACTGAAACAGCATTGAAACCCACATTCAAAGAAAATACATTTTGCCAGTGGAAGATTTGGGTTTGGGCTGTTTTCAAATCACAGGCCCCTTGCACACGAAACATACACATGCTCTTTCATACACCTTCTTGATTGTATTAAATTATATTCCTTGTACAATACAGTACAGTTTTAGAGGGTGTTTTAAATTTATTGTTTTGAAATGTTTCCAGTAAACAATGAAACAAAATGCATGCACCAGTAATGACAAAACCTCCAAATTCAGAACATTTCCATCATAAAAGTCTACTCAAACTTCTACAGTCCACCAGTATCAGTACATATGCACAATCTCTGAAGAAGTAAAAGTCATCTAAATAATTCCACATTAAAGATATCTGTAACTAATGAAGAGGTTGCTGCTAGCAAACAATTTTGTATTTCATTGTTTCATCAAATAAAGTGCCCGTTACACTTGAGGAATAAATTGCCTATCTTACACTAAAAAAATATAATCTAGCAATATTGCAATAGGGAATGGATGGTAAACTGATATCAGGTTCATAGTTACTAGGTATCCTTGCATCCACCCCTTTTCCAACACAGTACAGTATCAGCAATGCATCTATCTACTGTGGGAGTAGAACCCACAGCCTTCTGCATCAAAAGCAAGTATACTACCTGTTGTACTATTAACAATGCAAGCAGACTCAGCATGAGCAGCACTAAACTTTTGCTCCCCTGCAGCTCTCAGCTCCTTGTAAAATCTACTCACTCAGTTGTAGCTCTGAACTTTGCAGCACAAAGAAATCTGGAAAAAGCCAAAGTTTATTGTGGGGAGGACAAAAGACCAAAAACCAGGGACACATTTTAAACATTGCTTGTATAATGTTGGAAAGTTGCTAGAATAAAATGCTGTGTTACCACCATACATTTCACTGCCAAGCCTTAAACCCAGGACCCTGTGCAAAACAGTCAGAGCAACATACCACTATGCCAAATCAGCTGTTTTGTGAAAGAGGAAGACAGAAACTTAAATGGCGACCATTTACTGAATTCAGTTCTCACCATAGCACAGCTATCAACCTCTTAGCACAAAACACCTGAACAAAGACAATAATGGGTGAATACAGACCCCAAACATTCAGTGAATTCAGTTCTCACCATAGCTCTCAACCTCTTAACAAAAAACACCCGGACAAAGCCAGTAATGGGGGAACATAGCCCCTAAACATATTCAGTGAATTCAGTTCTTACCATAGCTCTCAACCTTAGCACAAATAGGGACACATTTCAAATATCCATCTTATACACTTAGAAAATTGCTAGAATAAAAGCTTTTGTGTTACCATGCACTTTCTGAAGAATATGAAGTCTGATATTCAAATGCATGTCATTTTTAACATTTGTTAACCAGGAAAGTCTGACTTGGAACAAAAGCTAATTTTTAGCAGAGGCCTAGGTAGAAACACTCCAGACAGACACATGTGTTTGTAAGATGGGAAGACACTAGAGGAAACAAAAACAGGGAGGGCATACAGACTCCACACAGAAGGTAAGGCACCCCAGCCAAGAATCAAACCAGAGAACATGTAGCTGTCAGGCAACAATGCTACCACTGTACTACTGGCTTTGCAAGGACACAAAAATACAGACACCACAGATTTTATGAGGAACAGAACAAGTATGAGGGAAAAATCTGCAACATTTTTACAAATGGTGGTGGGTAGGGAATTCAGGCTCATGCCACCTGGGCCCAAGGTACAGGGTCCAAACCTTATTCTCTACCCCCCACCATGTAGCACCTGGGGCATTACACACACACCCCTACCTGGGACAGGTCTATTCATTGCAGCTCTAAATAAATCTTTCCACAGCTTTGTTAAGCCAGTGAGATGTCCTTCCCTGATGAGCCTGCTGATGTTGCAGTCCGAGTCTGATCCCTTTCCAGTGACAGTCTATGCAGTTACAACTACATAGACTTCTGGGATATCTGCACTTGAATACTTCTTAATCTGGACTGCTGCTGAGACAGTCTGCGTATGCTCCAGACTGTCTCAGCAGCAGTCCGGATATCGGAAATGCTAGTGCGCGTGCGCGAAAGTCTACTACTTGCGATTGTTTTTTATTTTCTTTCTTTTGTATTTTATTTTACTTTCCTTCTTATTTTACAGCTGGGGGGGGGGGGCTGCAGTCCGGCAGTCCAATAGCACAGGCCGCCCCTGCATAAAATGATTTCCTTACCACCATAGACACATGAACATCAAAGACCAGGCTGTGATCTACATGCATCCCTGACCCATGTATTGTCAAAATATTAGTTTCCAGGGGTAGCCATCTTCCCAAAGGATACTATTAGACTTTTTTTGGCATTAAGTTTTAGGCTGTGGCTTTGTCACCAGTTATTTATCTATGTCAGTCTTTCTTGGAGGGTAGTTGTGTCATTGTGGGATTCTATAACAGTACCCAGTTTGCAATCATGTGCTAAATTGGTCAGTCAGAGGCCCTTGACATTGGCCTTGACCT
Source organism: Protopterus annectens (assembly GCF_019279795.1). Lineage (NCBI taxonomy): Eukaryota > Metazoa > Chordata > Ceratodontiformes > Protopteridae > Protopterus > Protopterus annectens. The sequence goes on from NC_056739.1 coordinate 549,108,285, forward strand.
CAGAGAAATGACTACTAATAAGGAACAGTGCCAGCACCAAGTCCTGATGGACTCCACTGGTGACAGACTTCTTTGAGGAGGTAGACTCCATTATCTTAACCTTTTAAGTCTTATCTCTGACTCAGCTTGCTATCCAATGGGTGCCATAGGGTTTGTACCAAATATTTTGAGTTTGTCAAATATTCACCTGTGGGGTATTGTGTCCAAAGTTTTGGCCAGGTCAAGGCAGACAGTATACACTGTTTTTCCCTAGTCTATTGTTTTGATGACTTTCTTGAAGAAGTCCACTAGGTTGCCAAGACAAGACCTCCCCTTGATGAAACCAATCTAGGCTGGATCTGTTGACTGAAGGTTTCCAATGCCATTATTATTTCCATGATAATTCTTTCCATGGCCTTTCATATGACATTAATCTGACTTATGGATTTGTACTTACCAGAGTTTGTAGATAGCCCACCCTTGTGCAGAGGGATGACAGCTGCAGTCCTCTATTTACTTAGCACAAAGCCTTTCTGGAGGCTTTGGTTAAATAATGATTGTAGTAGTCTGGATAGGTTGTGTCTCATGCTATTAAGAAGGCATCCTGAGATATTATCAGGGGTCCATTGATGCAGTATTCTTGGCCTTTTGAGAGTCATTGAGGTCATATTTCCTAGTGATATTTGGTGGAGTTATGGTTGAGAGTATGTCCTGAGTGGTGTCGGTGGGGCAAGATGGGGGTAAAGTTGGAGTTTAATTTATCAGCATGTAGATTTGCTACATCTTTTGGTTCAGTATAGGTGTCTCTATTTACAATTAGTTTTGCACATTGCTGTGTATTGCCTTTGAGGTTGCAGACATAGCTGGGGAAAGTTGTGATTGTCATTAGTCTAGGAGGCTATTTTCACAAAAAATCAGCTTTGATAGACTTGATTAGCACCCTAAGTTTCTTGTTTAGATTGACAAAGCTATTTTTACCTTGTTGGAATTGGAATTACTAATTGTTGCCATGATTTTCATCCTTTCTTTTATATAGCCAATTGATGCTGGGATTCCACCAGGGTGGCTTAATTTTTGATTTTTTTTATGTGCTTATTATGGGTAGGTATAGCTGGCTTAGTGTAGCTTTTAATGTGATTATACAGGATTTCCATGAACAGTTCTGCATAGGCTGTCAGGTTTTTTGGGGGCTTGGAATTTTGCAAAGGTGTCAACTAGCAATAAGATATTTGCCTTAGAATAATTCCCAAACATACCACGGTTTGTTGGGGTCCTTGATTTTATTTTTATTACAAAGCAGACAGCTATATGGTTCAATGTGACCAGTGAGAACATTACACTGTGTGTGTGTTTGTGTGTGTGTGTATGTGTGTTGGGGGGGGGGGGTTCAACATTCTCCCAAGTTTGTGAGGACCAGTTCAAGGATATTTGTGCTGTTGTGGGCATAAGGACTATATGATTCAGGGTGTTTCTCTTAACAAAAAGTAGGAATCCCTGGGCTTGCATGTTTGTGGTTTTGATATGATTCCCAGTTTCTAGTGGGGTAGTAAAAGTCACCCATTAATGTGATATTGGGTCGAATGTGGAGTGTCTCCAATACATTTAAGTAAGTGATATGTGTTTCCTGAGTCATAGAGGGAGACCTATACTTTGAAAGGATATGGTATGTGACTTTGCCTATGATAATTTGGGCACGGAGTAACTCAAGTGTGTGCCTATCACCAGCAGAGTCCCTCAGGGCTCTGTGTTGGGTTTGATCATCTCTGGCATCTACTTCACAGAGGTCAAGGCCAATGTCAAGGGCTTCTGGTTCACCAAGTTTGTGGATGACTGTAAACTAGGAGCAGTCATTGAATCCCCCCAAGATATAAAAATCTTGCAGGAAGGACAAACGCAGACAAATGACTGGTGCCAAAGCATTGGCTAAAAATGCAATGTCAAGAAATGCATAAAAGTACCCTCTGGGAAGTCTGCCATTCCAGGAGATTGCCTTTATTAATAAAAAACAATAAGAGTAGACACAGTAGTCAGGAACTTGGAGACACTTGCAGGTAGTAACCTGGCTTTTGACCAACATGTGTCTAAAGAAGTAAGAAACTCATTCTGTGTCACTTAACTTGTAAAATAAGGGCATGGCATCCAGGTCCAGACAGTTCATCATGCCATTTTATTTGGCCTTCATCAGACCCATAACTGAGTATAATGCCCCCTTCATTATGTGCCTGACTAGACACATGCAACAACTGGAACATCCACAGATATTCATCCAGACAGGTCAGATCAAGGCTTATTTCAAATTAAGGCAAGTACTTGGCTAACTGCTCTTCTGAGTCATTTTAAGAGTAGCCAGTTTCCCTTGGTGAGAATCAAACACTGTATCTTTTTTTCTGTGAGGCAAATACCTTAACCATTATGCCAACCCCAATTATAACATCACAAAAAGAATAAAGAACATAAACAAAATCTCCTTTGCAAAGCTCTATCTTTTTACACTGTTTCCTGATGACTGTTGAGAGGTAATCTATGCCTGGCATACAAGGCATCCACGGACCTCACTCTGACAGACCTTTTCCATGGTTTAAAACCACAGAGCGCACCCCAGCTCTGCAACGTTGTAATGCTTTCCACACATTTAAGCCAGCTACTACACAGGTAAGGGACTAAAGGTGGAGGGGCCTAAATTTACTTAAAAACTAAATATACCTCAAGGCTGGTCACACAAAGACCATAGAAAACAATTCCACACCACTTGCTTGCAACCTACAGGCTCCTCTGTATGACCCAAGAAACCCATAACATGTATTTAAGCTTACTGGAAACACTCACTATCCAACCCAATACCATGTTCATGGGTGAGTTTAATTATACCGCTATTAACTGGGAATCATATATGACACCAACCATGCAGGCAAAGAGATTCTTGGATTTTGTAAACACAAACTCCCCAGACCAGATTGTCAATATGCTGACCAAGGGCACAAACATACTAGATCTGGTCCTCACTAATATGGGAAAGTGCTGCACAGCCCCCTAGTGTAATGTCCTGAGTGGTGAGGTCAGACCACAAAGGTCTCCTTTGAAGTAATAAAAAAAAAAAAAAAAAAAGAAAAAGAACCCCAGCTAACCCTGGAATGTTCAGGAAGTACTTGAAGGCTAACTTCTTACTATTAGTGATAACCTGGCAAAATGTCAAGCCCCCCCAAAGGGATGGCTTAAAAAATCCATCAACAAGATTTGGAATATGTTCAAAAGAATGCCCAGCAAAATAGATATTTTTATTAGATGGCTTAGGTATATTTATCAGAGGAATTATAATATAAAAGAAATTTTAGAAAAGAAAAAAGGGGAATATATGAGAGGGGCAAGTTCTGGGACAGGCACATTTAAGTGTAGGAGATGTTCCCAGTGTCCATTTATAGCAAGATGCAAGGACCTGGAAATATAAAGCATCCCCCATAAACTGAAGGGAAAAACATACTCCAGTTGTTATGCAAAAGTTCTTTATCTTGCCTATTGTTTAGCATGCTGGGCATACTATGTAGGAAAAACTGAATGAAAATTAAGACAGCGTATCTATGAACACATATGATATAACAAGAAAACATGAAAACAATGCTTTATTTAGACATATTTTGATATGTAACAAAGTGGATTATAAATTCTGGGTTTTAGAGGAAGCGAAAAACAATGAGGGGAGGTGGTTGGGGAAGCAAACTTGAGTATTGAGAGATGATATGGCAATTGAGGCCGGATGCTTGCAACTACCCAGGCATGAATGATCATACTTCCCTGATCCCATCTCTAAAATTACTAGCTACTAACCCTAAAAATAGAAATAAAAAAACAGAAACAAAGGAAAAAATAGAAATACATCACATAGCAAAAATGTTGTTTTGAGACATCCTGTAACTGACCAATAAGATGATATATTTTTCTTGAGTAACATAGTATGAGCATAGTTACTACCTGCCATGGTGGCCTTTCTATCTTTTTATAGTACATCCTAGGAAGCATTTTGTATTTCATTGTTGTAATGGATTTTGGAAATAATGGTATAGTTAAAAAAAAAAAAAAAAATATATATATATATATATATATATATATATATATATATATATAAATGGAATTATGGAATTTACTAATTTTTTACATACATTTTAATTTTTCACATAATTATATATATATATATATATATATATATATATATATATATATATATATATACATATATACACACACACACACACACACACACACACACACACACACACACACACACACACACACACACACACACATTTAATTACATTTGTATTTATATGTGTATATGTGGTAACATAGTTGATTTTTATATATAAAATAATTTTATATGTCTAACGAAGGGTTAAGCCTTATACCAAATAATTAGTTATCCAATAAGGAATGAGTAACAGTTATTTAAACTATGGAAGCTGATGTAGTAATGCTTCTGATGAAGTCTCCAGAAGGGAGATGAAAGCGCTTACTCACCTTATTTATTTATTTGTTTGTTTGTCGTTAATACAAGTGTTTTATTAAACTTTGAATTACTACCTTAGTGGAATTATTCCTGCTACTAGATTACGCTCTGGAGATTGTTTGTGTGATTGGTATATCTATACTGTTGTATACTACTTCGAGGTGGGACAGCCTTTATTGGAGCCAGCAGTTGAGAGAAGCCCCCCCAACCTTGAGAGCACTGTTGCCTCTGTAGAACTGTTCACAGAGACACTATGCAAGTATGTTAATAGCTGCCTAGAGGTAGCTGTTCCCATCACGAGTAAGCATAGAGCTAACTCAAAAAATAAAAAATAAAAAAGCCACCCTAGTGGAATCACATCGATAGGCTGTATAACAAAAGGAAGAAAATCATGGCAAAAATTGGGTGTAGCACCCAGCAGAATAAAAGCACTCTCATAGGACAAATAAAATCTACCAAAACCAAAATCTGAGCTAAATTTGGCCTCCCTAGACCATGGCAGGCAAATTCAATTCTAATTTTACCTTATTATAGCTCTCAACGGTACAGATTTTCGCAGAATGTCCAGATTTTGTCTCATATTTTTGGCCCATTTTTCATAAAACTGTGATTTTCTGGCAAATTAGTGTCAAATCATTAAAGACTGAAGTTAGAAAATAATGACAGGCATTTGAGTTTCAGACTTCATACCCTTCAGAAAATTCATGCTAATGCAAAATCTGTTTTTTTCTATCAACGTTCTAAGGTTGTAAGAGCAATATTTAAAAATGTCCCTATTTTGTCCTACTTTTATTTATGACTTTGTCCAGATTTCTGAACCCCCAGCCTCCCTCAGAAAAGACCATCAAATATAACTCCCCCTACTCTGAATAGGGAACAAGTCTTCAATGCTCAGATCTACTAGTTCCAAGGACTTAAATTTGCTTACAATATAAACAGGACATGTTGGAGGGACAAGTATGTATCTCAGAGAATTCCCATTTTCTGGAATTCACTCCTAGTCTGGCATAGGGTTACCACCTATCCTCTTTGGGCAGTTGTGTCCTGACCAAAAATATTAAAAATGGCAAATGTCCTGAGATTGTAGGACATAATTATGTCCCATATTTTATGTAATACTTGCATAAAATAGTTATTTCTGTATCTAAAATACCTAAATGTTACAAGAAACAGAATAAGCAACTAAACTTCTACAAGAATAAGCTTTTATTTAGGTAAAAAAGTAAAGTTCTATCCTTTGTACTGACCGTGAGTATGTGTCGGCCTGTAAAATCTGATGTGTGTCCCGAAAATATCCCACTTTGGCCATTTGGAAAGGTGGCAACCCTAGTCTGGCACCTTTGCCCCTGATGGACAGAGGCAGTGGTTAAATCATGACCTAGTTAAAATGCATCCTCCTTAAAATTACCTGTAAAACACAATAAGTCATGAGAGACATTTGGGATGCATAGCTAGGCTTGTAAAGGCCACGGTGTTTATCAGTCTGGTATACGTTTATGAACCTATGAACATAAAATCACTTATAAATAGATAAGAGTGGAAGAATTCAGCAAATATACATATTTAAAAGCAGCAAAAGTATATTACAAGATGAAGTGCAAAGCAACAATGCGGAGCAAATATATAGCTTTGGTTAGATCTGGATTCAGTACTCCAGTCACATGCAGTGGTAGAAACAACAGCACTAAAATGTCTAGAATCTCATTTGACCATGATCCAGCCTGAGCTGATGGAGAGGCAAATCAGAGGGACATTCGAGGAGGCATGGGACAGATGGTGAATGAAGAGGAAACTGAGATTGATGGAGGTAAGGTAGAATTTCAAATGTACCATGCTGGCTGTTTCCCTTTGCCATCAGAACAATACAGTGTATTAAGCTATAGATGCCTGTGTGAGGCAGGTTGCTGTCATTCCTTAAGTTATGGCCTAGGAATGGTATTTCACAGTGACGTCACTGTTCCAAGGTAATGCTGTTGCATTGAAACAGCGTCAGTGCTTGTATGCCCTTATGGTATATAAGACCTTATATGTTTTTTCAAACAGGGCTTAGGGTGTAATTCCCACATTCAGTACCAGGAGTGACCACTTCATTGCTTTAGACTTGCATCCTCACCATCTTCACATCACCAGCCTGGCATTGGTCACTCAGTCTGCGCGCTTTGCTTAGGACAGCAGTACAAGTTATGTTCACCCATGGTTTTGAGAAACACCCTGCCTTACTATGTTAAAGTAGTGGTAGAAACTTAATTTGGTGTGTGTGTGTGTGTGTGTGTGTGTGTGTGTGTGTGTGTGTGTGTGTGTGTGTGTGTGTGTGTGTGTGTGTGTGCTTAATGTTCTGAGTATGAAATATAACTCTTTTGCAATAGACCCATAAGTTTTCTAACCAGGTAGTTGGGCTGTTTTTCTGGCTTAATGTATTTATTTTATTTATGTATTGGCATTTGATTATTGAGAAAGGCAAACTGTTTAGGAGCCCATTTTCAGTGGAGGCCTGGGGAGAAAAGCTGCAAAGTATTACAAAACATTTTAAGAATAATAATTTTACAGTGTTTAAAAATAATACAAAAACAAATGCAGTTTAAATAATTATGCCAAATTAGACATAATATGAAAACATTGATTAAGAATAGATACAAGTAGTATGACTGATAATATATATATGTATATATATATATATATATATATATATATATATATATATATATATATATAATTTATTTATTTATTTTACATTTGCTGACTGGGAGAGTCCAACTGGATACATATTAATTTTCAGTGGAGATCCGGGTAGAAAAGCTCCACAGATTAAGAACAAAGAGCTATGAGATTTCTACATAGCAAGCAAGTATTCATAGGAAAACAAATGACTGAACAAGATTCCATAGTTTTAAAGTTACAAAGTACAATATTTATTGGTAGTCGCAAGTTTTAATAAAATTCCATAGTTTAAGTTAGAGTAAAGCAGTACTTAGAATGTACTGGTTGCCAGTAATAACACTGATTGAGACAAATGTAAGTAAAATGGGGTTGGGAGTGGATGTTAGGGTTAGTTTTGTTAGATGTGGTTGGGTTTAAGTTGGAATGTGTATAATTGCTGACTTGGTGTGGGTGTTCACAGGTGATTCTTCTTGAAGGGATAGAAGTGAAAGGGAGCACGAGAGTGGGTCAGAGGGTGTGCATGATATGGGTCAACCTGGTGGGTAGCAAGAGCATGACCATGCGAGTTTTAGGTGCTCTTTTAGTAGCTTTTTGAATGTAACCATTGAGTTGGCTGAGGTAATAACAGAAGGTAATGAGTTCCAAATTGTACCAATGTAGTTAGAGAAGAGGGAGTCACCTGCTGTGTTATTGCTTTTGGGCACCTTGATTAATCTTTTATCACTAGAGCGAAGTTTTCTGGTATTAGTTTGTAGTTGGAGTTTCTGGGCAAAAGAAAGCTGATGGAATGAGAGGAGGTTTGGGAATTCAAGCCACTTAAGCTGACTTAGTGAATGACAGTGATGGGCACGGTAGGGGGTACCAGTAGCAAATTTGGCAATTTGATTGTAGCAGATGTTAAGTTTGGCCATTTCAGCTTTGGGCAGGTTGGTGAAGATGGGAGTGGCGTAGAATAGTGTGGAGAGGAGGTGGGTTTGAGCTATGGTTATTATAGCAGGTTGGGTTAGAAATGGTTTGTTTTTATAAAGACTGCCTAGTTTTTTGTGAATGTTTTTAATGGTTTGATTTATATGTAGATCAAACTTGAGGTTGTTGTCAGTGGTTACTCCTAGCAGTTTAGTATGAGTGTCTGGAGAGATGATAGTCCCATCTCTGGACACAATATTGAATGTGTTGGGCATTATGATGGATTTGTTTTGTTTAAATAGTAACCGTTTGGTCTTTTTGGGATTAAGTAATAAGTTTTAGTTAAGAAACCAGGTTACTGTAATTTGGAAGGCTTTTTGGGTAATGGAGAGGAGTTTGTGTGGGTCGTTGGCTGAGCAGACTAATGTTGAGTCATCAGCATATTGTATAAAAGTTGCATCTTGGCATATGCTGTGGAGATCATTAATGAAGATGGAGAATAGAAGGGGTCCCTGAATGGACCCTCGTGGGACTCCTGTTGTAATAGGCAGCAGTGAAGATAGGTTGTTGTCCCATTGAACTGCTTGTTGTCTACCATGTAGATAGTTTTGGAATCAGGCTAGTACGTGATCACTAAGGCCAAGATTAGTAAGGGAGTGGAGTAGTTTGGGATGGTTGACCATATTGTAGGCTTTTGACAGGTCCAAGAATATGGCAGATGTTAGTTTACATATATATATATATATATATATATATATATATATATATATATATATATATATATATATATGGTTTCTAGACATCAGACACTGCAAGTCATGTCCACCAGGAGACTGGATGTTTTATTATTGGACCCAAACTCTCAGCCTTAGTGCATACAAAGGGGCGACAAAGGGGCTTGATGATAAATAGTGACAAGAATGTACACATGTTGTGCAGTATGTAGAATTAATACTAGTGCATTTAATTATAAGACAGCAGTAACTTAAATTTGATTAATTTTTGACACTATTACTGTAGTGTTATTATAGGCAAATGGAAATGGTTCTAGGACAAAGGTATGCATGGAAACAGGATGATGCCCATCTGGTTGCAAACAGGAAATGCTGATAACCACCGGCAGGAAAACAGAAACAGAAAGAGTAATTGAAGTGCTTTTGTTGTGGAAAATTATGTGCCTCACAATACAGAACAAGTCAGATGTGCTTCACAATACAGAACAAGTCAGATGTGCTTCACAATACAGAACAGGTCAGATGTGCTTCACAATACAGAACAGTTCAGATGTGCTTCACAATACAGAACAGGTCAGGTTTAGTGTATGGCTACCAAACCTTTTATGTAAGAGAACCCATAACATTTTCTTGCCAGTGTTGCAGGAGCCGTGTGGCACCAGCCTGTTGCAAAACACACACACCCATAAAATCACAAAACATATGTTGCAGTTCCTTGCAAAGGTGAATATGCTACAGGATAAAAATTCATGATATCGATTCATGCTTTTTGCATGAAAGACCACAAAGCATTCTTTTATATAAGTATTATTTATGTCTATGCGCAAGAGCCACAAAATTGTCAATATTAATTCAGAATGGGATGATAAAAACTATGAAAACAGTAACCAGTAATAATGAGCTACCTTTTCTGAGTCAAAATTTGACAGGACTAGTGCAAAACCTGGCATTGTTTTACCTCACATAAATACTCAAAATAATGAGATTGCAATGCAAACTGTTCCTGCCAAGTATTCATCTGTAAGGAGAGATCTTGATTTTGTTTTAATACTTTTTATTCCTGAAAACAGCTGCTCACAACAGTATGTACTGCCAAAAAGTACAGTACATTTCAAAAATGTCACAGACTTGAGTAAGCCGCTTTGGAAACACAACAACTTTAAAATGTATGATTATAATCATGACTGTCTGACTTCAAGTCACCGTCATTTTAAATCTCATGCCGTTTCAGCTGTAGGGTCAGCTCCATTTGAAGTATGTATGCCAACAGATTACAACAAAACAGTTTTAAACCATTAGACTATTTCTTGATATCCTTAAGTCTGTAATATTCTTTATCCTTTGTTTTGAGGCCAGCACCTGATGCATGATAAACTATGTTAGTAGGTCTTGATTAAGGGATTGAGTAAGACATCTTTTTTATAGGCGGATGTTTTCACATGAACTCCAACTTCTGAATAATGGCAACAACTTTTTCATATAGTATGTTCGCACATTATTCACCTGTTTGCAGTAGGACATTCCTTTTGCTACGAATTAGGCTAAGTCAGCTATACTTAAGGCCACAAAAAATTTAGGTAAGACAAACTCAAATTGATGTTATGATTTATGCCAAGTCATTCAACATGTTCTCCATGAAACTAATATCATTCCTTTTGTTAGACATGATGAAGATATTTCATCGCGTACTGACCAGAAAGCGATGAGAGTGTCTGCTATACTCTCATTTCTTCACAAAAAGTTTGCAACAGCCCATAACTAAGACCCTTAGTCCTTGTAAGGTTGTTAAGATATTCTTCATGATATGTTTAATTTTTAGCATTTTGAGCACAGATTTTTATGTGAAATGATGCAGTGCTGTGTGGCTTTCTAAGGTGTACATTTTGTCATTTAAGTTACAAATCTGTTTTGTTTCTCATGCATGATAAAGCCTTCATTAGTCATATCACAAAATTTATTACAATCCCTATTTTCTCCAATATCCATTTGACTTTTTTCATAATGCCTTTTCCAATTCAAGTATTCTTCTTAATCATCCAGTAACTCTTTGATCACAACAAAAGACTTGACCATTACCTCTTATGACTGATAACCAGTAGAACCATGTATACCCACTACAACTGTACTTTTGCAATGTCTAAGCTGTAACTGATAGGGTCCAAGTCTTTTGAATGGATCACCCTAAATGTATGTGGAAAAGCCATTAGCTCTTTCTGCAGTAATTTGTTGTTGAAATACTTTATTTTACTCCCTATGATTTTTTAATCTGGTCAGACACAATTACTAGTGTGTAACCATACAATCTCTTTAAATCTTCCCTCTTGTAGCTGTTGCTAGCCTATCAAAATACTGTCCTTGGTTGCTGTGTAACAATTCTTGGTGCTATATTGAAACAATAATATTTGCTGTGAGCACTTTGTTTTAGCTATCTCATTTGATCAGTCCAAAGTTGACCTGTGGTGTAGCTTCTTGCTTTATTTTATAATACCCCTTTGTACATTACAAGGTCAACCCACAAAACATTTCTTGACGTATTAAGTGCAGTCACTACAGATGTGCACAACTGCATAAAACCGCTTCCACTCAACCTTTAGAAAATGCTACCTTTGGCACCTAACTTTTATTTCTTTAATTTATTGCTTGCAGTGACTAATTACTATGTTTGCTTTGGGAAGGCAGAAAAATAACTTAAACATTCCAAAAATGAAATGTGTAGCAACCACTGCTACATATATGTATAAAAAGAGTCTCATTGCAAAGTAAGACTGAAAGCATTTTTGTAGAAAAAATGTTGCTATGAAATACACTATTTCTTCCACAATAGTACAGTTTTAAATGATCAGCAATACGAGTTCACTAGCAAGGGAATGGGGGTCATTTGAATTCAGCCCCTGTTACTGTTGGACAGCAGTCTGCAAGGTCATTTTGAGAGCAAAAGGCAATTCTGGTGTTTCTGTTTCTCCATGACAGTGATCTCTCCATGATAAACCTCACTCTTCAAAAGTGAACAAAGTATTCAGTGAAAATGCAGTGCAGTTTTCCTGCATAATACATTAAGAACTGTCACAATCTAACCTTTAAAAACACTTTCACTGTTTAAAAAAAGAAGAAGAAAACATAAACAGACCATAAGAACATAAAGCAACTTTGTAACAATCTAAACTGGGTCTATTTCTACATTTTGAACTTTCAAAACATCAACTTTCTTATGGTCAAGACCATAAGACCGTAGTTTTGAAACTTCAAAATTTAAATAAAAAACAAAATAAAAACAAAAAAATCTTTTGCTGGGGGAGGGCAAGCATCCTTGCACCCCCCGCTAATTAAATATACCAACACCGAGATCGCACTACAGCAGGGAAAAAAGTAAATCTACTGTTGTACACTGTACAGCAATCTCCATTTAAACAGTTCAAATTTTTAAAACTTCAGTCTTCTGGTCTTGACCATAAGAAAGTTGATCTTTTGAAAGTTCAAAATTTAGAAGTAAACTCACTAGACTGACTACTTTTTCTGTCTGGTTAATGATACTTCTGTCTTTCTGACTGACTTGTGTCCATAACCTGCAAAATTTAGATTTCAGGTTTATTCTATTTTGTGTACAGTAAGTTGTAGTAATGATGCCAGTGAGAACTAAAATTTTGCCTTCTAAACGTAGATGGTAGTGCATTAGAACTGGAAGAGTTTATACTAACAAATTGGTTTTGACAGGAAGGTATCTGATGCTATTAAATGATGGACTGATGGACAAAAAGACTTTTAAATTATGTACCTGGGCCAGACTCAACCATTAGTGTGCATTATTGTGGCCCATTGATAGTCTTTTATGCAAACTAATGTTAGATAAGTGATTAAAATTCATTGCATTGTGTTATATACTGAACATGAAGTCCAGCCTCCTTAGAATGATTTAAAAATGTTAAAGAGAAAGCCAAACTTCAGGATAATGGCAGTTGTAGCAATGCTTCTTTGGGATAGAAGTTACAAAACTACAAGATGCAACTTTGCAGAGATAATAGAATTAGGTAACATGAGGGAGAAGCTTAGAGTCAGCTTGGACTGGTAAAATAGTTCAGACGTCCTTCACAGCAAAATGTTTGTTCTTAATGTGTACCACAAAGTTAGACATTTTCTTTTAAATTAATTATACTTAATTTCATATGAATGTGCTAGATGACGTGGGACCCATTTCAACCATGACCTTGTAAAGTGATATGAAACATAAGCAGAAAAATATAAAACAGTAATCAACAGTACTGAGAAATAATAGATGATAAGCATAGAACAGTGTTGTGGCAGTGTATAATATAAAGACAATTTCCCTTCAGTTCTGCTGAAGCAAAAGTAATCCACTGATCAACATCAATTAGATAAACAATTGCTGCAGAATTCAGAATTCTAAGAGACTGAACCCATACATGTAGAGAAGGCTCCTTTACAAAAGGGGAGCATTAATGCCCTAGTGAAAGCTGGGAGAAATGTTAATGTAGCTGAATGGCGACTCCATGTTTTTGTTGCCAGAATTAAAGAGATTAGAAATCACTGCAGAGACTGGGGTAGGGTGTCAGTGTTAATGAAATGGTATATGATCTTGGAGTTATACTCTGTTTTCTTGATTACTTATCTTTGTAGAGGTCTACACTGTTGAAGGTTATACACCTTTTAAAGTACAGGTAAGAAAAGAGGAAATAAACATCAGCCACATGACTTTATCCAGAGCCATATAATGACATTCCTTGTGTGTGTGTGTGTGTGTGTGTGTGTGTGGGGGGGGGGGGGCACCAGTAACAAAATGATGCACTTTTCACCCATTTGAAACTTATGAAGTATAGTATTAGAGGCAACAGACAAATAAGACAAGCATACCCTAAAGTAGGTAATATGATTCTCTTTGTCAAGGCTTCTTTTTCTTCCCTGTAAGTCATAGTTTTGTTTTGCTTGTATATAAAGAAAAAGTGAGGCACAAGGCCAAGAAACTTCTAAGTATTTGCACATATTCTCTGTTTTCATGTTATACTCCAAGTGCTAACATGTCTAAAATGCACAGAATATGTTTAACACTAGTCCCTCTTTCCCCATGAGTGTCAAATATTGTTTTGATTTTAGAAAATCCTATCTTTAGCCAGCTATGTACATGTCTGAGGCTAGTCATCATAGGGAAGAGCTTTGTTAAAACTGCTACGATTCTTCCACACTGTCATACCATCCACATTGCAGACACAGTGCTTAGTGTTGAAGGTTCAAGCATTTGTAAATAATGTAAGTAGAAGAGTCACCAGTTCTGAGCCTTATGGCGGTGGTCATTCTTTAGCAAATGTTTTTCTTTTAGTGTACTTCCCTCTAATTTTATTACTTTATTGCCCACAGCACTCATCTGCTAAGACTGGGAAAATAAACAAAGGTTGCATGTCATCCCCTCTTATAAACACTCAAACCATTTCTATCTCTAGAAAACATACTTCTGATAACCAGTCACCTCGGTAATCTTTGATGACTATTCACCTTTGCCTTTTTTTTCAGTTGATAATTCTTAATGATACAATTTAAAAGCATTCATGGAGCTTTTTTGTCAGCATTACAAATACATTTATATCATCTTGGTATGTTTAGTATCTAAAATCTTAACTTAAGCATGAAGTTAAACCATACATTGCCTGCCTAATGCCAGGAAGTACTAGAAGCTGAAATTGTTGTTGACCAATCAAACTGGCAAGATGCTCTACAGATGCAGTGGCCTGATCCTATGAATGTCTAAAATAATGAAAGGACAGAATAAATCATTTTTGGTTAATCAACTCTTTCTATGCTGCCACTCTGCAATAACAAACAGGAGATGAAGCTATTCATGGTCAACAAATAATTGAATGCCTCTGCCCTAAATTAATCAAGGTAAGTGACATATTTTGTTTTTTGCAGTTCAACTGTAACAGAAAGTTATCATTTTCTTTCTATCAGGGATTTTTTCACACTTCTGGAAAACTGCCATCAGTGTTCCAGTTCCTAAGCAGAAGTCTTACAGTCAACTGAAAGCATTCATAGCAGATTCTTTATACTCTTCTCTGTCCAGGTTTCTTGAAAAATGCTGTTGCTTTGGCAGATGAAACATCAATTTGGATCTTATGGTCTGGTAAGCAACATAATTTTAGAAAAGGACATAGTACCTGCTGCAAATATGTTTTCTAGAGATAGAAACGGTTTGAGTAGTTATAAGAGGGGGTGACATGCAACCTTTGTTTATTTTCCCAGTTTTAGCAGATGAGTGATGTGGGCAATAATCAGGGAAAGTACACTAAACAAAGAAAATTTGCTAAAGGCTGAGCACTGCCATAACAATAATATTAATAATTTAATTGAAGAGAAGGTGAAATATAAACCCAACCCTTCCTGAGCAAAACTATATAATCAGCTTGTAGTAAAAAACTCTGTTATTGCATATTACTATCATATTATGAAAAGTATGTTGGTAAGTTGTATGTTTTTTTTTGCAGACATCTTTTTGTATTAAAACAGGCAAATATTGGATCAGTAGCAAAAGAAAACTTCATACATGTTTTACTGTAAAACATTCTTAAGTAGTCAGAGTTCAGTTTGCCATTTTGAGGTTTCATTGTTATCTTCTAAGAAGGTCTGGGTAGAGTACTAAGCCTTCAGTGAAACCAAGACATTGTCTTGCTCTTTGTCAAAAAATAACATGATTCATATTAGCTAAGACAGTCTTAGCCAAGTAGATGTACATTTTGACAAACAAAACAACTGGAGAAGGTAAACTGCAACAGTGCCCATCTCTTCTTATCACAGAGGCACACAAGGCCTCTCACTGACTTCAGTCCGAACAAGTGGCGACTTCTCAGCTGTAGCTACCATGCATATATCGTTTTTTCTCTGGTAGAATATGTATTCAGTTCTAGTAACTTGTTTTTCTTTTCCTAATTAACAAACTGGTTCAGTCTCTGAGCCTCACCAGCAGACCTTGATTGATGATTACAGTTATGAGACACAGGTTCTAAACAACTTGAAGTTATGCTGAGGATCCATTTAGGGGCTCAGCTGCAATTTCCTACAGATTTTCCAAGTGCAAAAACTCTCAGATTTGTGGCCCATATTTCAAAAGACTAACTCTTGGTGTAAGAGACTTACTCTAGTGTAAGTCTGCCCTGATTCTAAAAGACTTGCCCTCTGTGTAACTGACTTACTCCAGTCTAATGCTTTATAAGTAGCTTTAAAAAGCTTTACTTTCTGAATGCATGTGCTTTATTTATACCTAGTCTAAATTCAGTTTATTTAGCAATATTCTAGTGTAAGTGAAGAAAATGTTTAGCTATAAATAAAAAGTAACGCTTGTTTCATTTTTATGAACAGCTTTTATACTAGCATTTGCTAATATTTTTAATTAATCTCCTACATATATTTACAATGTCTGAGCAGTAAGTTGCAAAACTGTTACCAATTTCTTCAAAATTCAGGTCAAACTATCAGTGTCATATTCTAGATTCACACTTGGGTCTTCTGTTCTCATTTGTAACATGTGAAAGTTAACTTCTTGCATACTTAATTAAATGCTCCCTTTGGACTCCCCAAATTTTCTACTCAGGGAAAATATATGACGAAAGACTTTTTGTAAAGAGATTTTTTTATGTAGGTTATTGTATGCCCAATTCTACCGCAAAACATAACATTTTGGATTAAACTGACATTGAGAATCTGTCTGTAATTTAGCCTTGCACCCATAACAGGCTTTAGTTTTTCTGAAGTCCATAAATTTTGTGATATCTGGTATTCTTACTGCCATAGCAATAATTGGGCATTTGTTGAGTTCCTTTTTGATAATAGCATTATTTGTATGCATTATTCACTTTTTCTGTATAAAATCTTAGCTGCCATTTGCTGTAATTCCTGTCTATTATTTTAGTTTTTGGTTAATTTCTAGTCAGTTCAGCTACTTTTTCAGGCACGTGTTCAGTAATTAGTCTAACATAAGTTTGAAATGCTTCTTTAGTATCTTGCTAGGTTTAGGATTAACACTC
This sequence comes from Protopterus annectens, assembly GCF_019279795.1. Taxonomy (NCBI): domain Eukaryota; kingdom Metazoa; phylum Chordata; order Ceratodontiformes; family Protopteridae; genus Protopterus; species Protopterus annectens. The sequence continues at coordinate 549,125,084 of NC_056739.1, forward strand.
CAAACAAATAAATTTAGGTAGTCAGATAAAGGCCAGAACACCACCAAACAGTAAAACGTAAAAGAAAAACTGGAGCTCCAGACACCACGTCTTAAAACTTTAATAAACTTCAGTAAAAAAGGTAAGCGCTTTTGCGGAAAACAAATCTGCTTCTTCAGACCATATAAAAAGTTACACAAACCACTCACATATATATATATATATATATATATATATATATATATATATAAATTCAAAAAAACATTCTCCAATGAAAACCATCTTCCAATCTGAAAACACAGCCCACTGGAGCAACAAACTGGCCAGTAAAGATATGCTGTATCAACACACCCATTTAAAAGCATGAATATTAAAACAGTGACATGGAAAACATATCAGAACCAATAGTATCATGAAATAGGTACATACCTCTCTGACATTTAGATATTAATGTTTAAGGGGCTGAGACTTAAGAACCGGCTTCAAAAACATGTGCATTCAACCCTGGAAATACATTTCCTTTGAAAAGAAGTATCCATTTCATTTCTTTCTTTTCATTGATATTCTTAAAGTCCCCACCCCTCATATTTTCAGACACTAATTCTAATACAAGAAACTTGAAACTGTGCCTGCTCCCGTTCTCTATAGCATGTTAAGCTAATGCACTCATACTCTTCTGATTATGTATGTGTTCCACGTGTTCTAGAATACTTTTGTTAAACATTCAATTGGTCTTCCCGATGTAGAAAGCTTCACACATCATGCATTTAGCATAAGATATTAAATGCTTGGTTTTACGATTGGCATAAAAATTGAAACTAAGTTCTTGCTTAGTTTGTGGGTGTACCAGAGAGGTACAACTCCAAATATATTGACAAGCCTTACATAGACTAGACTGACATATCCCACATCTATCTTATACATCAAAAGGAATCTGTTCAAAATTCTTATAAGATAGCTGTTGCTTCAGCGACAAATTATTTCTAAATGAAAACAGGGATTTATCATCTAAAAGTCTCCTGAGATCCAAATTATCCAATACAAGTGGCCAATATTTCTTAAAAGCCTCACAAGTAATGTTACTATTACTTGAATAAGTAAGGAGAAGCCTATTTTTATTAGAACATTTTCTCATCTGTTTAGGTACCACAGATACTTATTCAGCTGAGTTTAAAAAATACGGTCTCCCCACTGTACCTCGAAGAGACCATGTTTCTGCAAGACTTTTGTCTACATCACTTACAGTATACCCCCATTCAAAGAAATCTTTCTTCATGTTACTCAAAGTAACTTGCAACACATTGTTATTGTGGATTTGCATGCCTCTTAAAAACTGTCCCTTAAGGACATTCCTAGCCACATAACCAGGGTGCATACTGGTTTTATGTAATAAAGCATTCTTTCTGCATGGTTTTCTATAAATCACTGTGTTAAATGTTTTACCTTCATCAATTTTAATACACACATCTAAAAATTGTATAGATTTCAGAAACTTTGAAATTGAAATTACCATGAAGGTAATTAAAAAAAAACTGTTAAGTCATCTAAACTGCCAGTCCATACAAAAAACACATAATTCGCAAATCTCCTGTAAAAAGTGAAATACTGTGTATAAGGGTTATTGTTGAATACATGAACTTACTCCCAGAGGGCTAAAACAAGATTGGCTATTAGCACAAGTTGTGCCCATATGCAAACTCTTTGGAGAAGAAACTTATTGTGAAATATAAATTATTTTTTAAAATCAAATGAATCAAAATACAAATCAAATTTATCTTCCCAACTGTGAAATTAGTGTTCTTACTTAAATATATACTAAAACATCACATCAAGTATCACTAAATACACATCATTATCCCTAGGATATGATCGATACCATTGGTAGAAATCATTCAAGCAATTCTTAATTCCTTAAATTCTTTTCAACAAAAATCGAAAGTGGCTCTGTAACCAATCCCCTGCGTGACACAATTGGATGTATCGGTTGTTTATGGACATCTTTGTGAACCTTAGGAAGTCCATATAAAATTGGGGTCACAGGATGTTCCACTGTACAATATTCAAACAATTCTTGTTCAATAGAGCCATCTGTCACCAAATCATATACTAAAATATACTCTATCAATACTTGTAACAAAACCCTTGTTAATTTTCAGATACATGACACTGTCAGACTACATTTCAAACGTGCTGTTTAAATAAAATTCCTTGTCAATCACAACCACTCCCCCTCCTTTATCACACAGACGTATGACTAGGTGGGAAGCTGAACATAGCTCATACAAAGCTTTTTGTTGCTTTGAAGTCATATTACAATACAAATGTTTGTATCCAGCTATTAAATGCTCTCAAATCTTATTCTTACACAACCCTATAAAAGCCTCCTGTTGAGGATGTATCACAGGATTAACAGTACTGGGTTTCCTAAAAATATCAAAGTCACCATCTTCCAGTTGTGGATACAGAAAGGAAAGAGAGGTATTTCGTGCAAACAATCTCAGGTCTACCAGTATATCAGTGAAGTCAGAAGCCCTACTAGGGATAAAATTCAAGCCTTTGTTCAAAAATGAAACCTGTTCACCAGTCAGCTCAAAAGAAGAAATATTAAAAACTAACCCACTGGCCACTTCCTTGCTCCAATGGGCTATGTTTTTAGATTGGAAGATTGTTTTCATCAGAGAACGTCTTTTCAAATTTTTTATATAGATATGAGTAGTTTGTGTAACTTTTTATATGGTCTGAAGAAGTGGGTTTGTTTTCAGTGAAGTTTATTAAAGTTTTAAGCTGTGGTGTCTAGAGCTCAAGTTTTTCTTTTAGGTTTAGGATTAAAAGAGAAAGTATAATAAACTTTTCATGTTTTTATTTGGTTAAGTAGATGTTAGGAGGCTCTTCCTTCCATGAGCACAAAAACTATGACTTATGTTTTTGGTCTTCATTTGTAATGTCATTATAAAAACTACCATATTCTTTCACGATGATCTTCTCATTCATGTCAAATGCAGTTGAAGTAAATGTAGCTGCATTTTTTTCTATTTCCTCCTTATTTAGGTTCTGAGACCTCATCACTAATAAAAAGAAAAAAATAAAGGAATTATGCAATGAACTTGAAGTCCAGAGACAAATGATTTAACAGCTGTAATATACAATTAAAACTTTGATAGCAGTATCTGTACAGCTGGAAAAAAACAATGTCCATGGGCTAGTAGCTGAAAAATGCCCAGAGGTAGCTTTGCAGAGGTAACACAGGAGACAATGTGATCCAGCTTTGGCTAGAAAACAATAAAATGTACTTCATAGATTGTTTACTATTATAGGTTCATAGGTTTATAGTAGGTTACAAGACTAATGGCCCTAGAGTCCTTACAAGCCTAGCCATATTTGTCCCGAGTTGCTGCAGTTGTCAGTGGTTAAGTGAGTGAAGTTCACAGAAGTAAGAGCATGTGATATTTAATAAAGACTTTTCTGTCCATGTGGGACATGGGACCCACCCCAGGAGGGGTCAATAATCATATCCTTGAAGAGGCATTCCATCGAACGCCTCTTCATCAACATGTAATCAGTGAAGTCACTAAACTGCAAATGTTCACATCAGCTATTTCTTTCCCTGGGAAAGAAATCGCTTGGCTATCCCTCTTAGTTTGCCATTTTCTCCACTGTAGTGCAATCTCAGAATTGGTATATTTAGTTAGCAGGGGTGTGGGGGGCAAAGCCCCCACACTTTGTTATGTTTGAAGTGGTGTGTTTGTGTTTCATGGTTTAGTGACTTTGCTGAATAAGTGTCGATGAAGAGGCATTCAGTGGAACGTCTCTTCAAAGATTTAATATAAACCCCCTCAGGAGTGAATTCGGTGATATGCATCCATTGATCTAGGCTGTGTTTGAAGAGGGTCATGAAGGTGCTCTTTTTCACATGTGGCAGTCTCTGTGAGATGTGTCTGTTTCTCCAGCATGATTTGTTCACATTGGACGCTTTGTTAAGATCTCTGGAGCAAATTACTCTTGTGCAGTTTGATTTACAAATGTGTAGCATTTCCATCAGGGCCGAGTCAGAGACGGCCCTGTAAGCCAGGCACAGGTCACCCCTTAGCAGCCTGTAGGAGATAGAGTACAGTGGCTTTAGTCTTTCCACGTAGGACTTGCTACAGTACTTGGTACACAATGTGGACCAACCATGGTAACCATTTTATAGTCAAGAAACTGTACATTGCATTTCAGATAATCCACTGTGAAAGGGCATCCTCTTCGAGGAGTACTAGACCTCTGTTTTTGTACTTGCAAGCATGCTGAAGCAATATGTATAGGATTACTTTCTGTTTATTTTTTCCTATGCTGAAGGTATGCAACTAGTTTATACTCATACTAGAATTAATGAATTACTCCTTAAGCCATTTTTTAACAGTATCAGTATTTTAATGAGATGCTGCAGACAAGAAAAAATTAGAATGGTCCTGAATTCCTAAAGGTCTGGTAGTTTTATGTGAAGGAAAGCAACTTTAGGCTGTTTTTTATCCTGTAGTCCTGGGTTTGAGTTCCATAGTCTCCATTTACTTACTGTTTTATTTTTATTTTTTTAAACAAGAAACATCTTTACTAAATTATCATATATGACATAGGCAATCTTACATTTATATAAATGAAAATAAACCATAGCGACACAATCTTAGTTGTAAACATTATGCATTACAAACCGTGATGACACAACTGTAGCTGCAAACATTATACATCACTTTTAATATATCCAGTCATTGTCGGTAAACCATTACATAGCTCATTCAAATCCTGCCTTCTTTTAAATCCTGTTCATCCTCTGCATGTACTGATCCCACATTTCCCATTTTTTCCTATATAATTTGCTCCTCACCTTTTCTAAATATCCCAATGTGACGTCCAGATAATATCTCACTGAGCTGCCACCAAATAATGTGACGTCTCCCACTATCCTGGGTCAGTAACTAAGGAGCTTCAATCTTCACTACTGACTCCAGTGTGAGACTGTCACTTAAACAGGAGTAATATTTCACACAACAGGAACACACCCTGTAACCTGGGACTGGACTGTATACTTCTGTCCACCCTGATGTTACTCCTTATTACACACTCCAGAACAATGTGTCCCAGTTTAAGACCTCTGATACACTCATAGTTAAATAAATTAACTCTCACACATCCAAACACTTCTTGGAAAGCCTGACACAAATTTCCAACTGTGTCCCTTCCCCAGAATAATACCGTAATGTTGCCACCAATCAGAGTGTCTTCATGCCCTTTTAAAGTGGTGTTCAATTATGAAATTTAGATATTAAAACAAATGATAGCAAATGACCTAAGCAGTCAGGCTTTTGGAATGGCCTGGGAAGTTATTAAGGCAAGTATAAGCACTCTCAAATCACTAAAGGAAACACTGATTCACCAGCCAGAATGTAAGTTAATAAAATATTTAATAATGAGCAAAATTATTAAAAATATAAAACAGTAATTTCCAATAAACAAACAGAACTCGGTCACTAGGAAAATGAAATCAATACTGTAGGATAGAACTTCAACATTTAGAAATACTCAACTGATTAGTTATAATTTCCCTATCTGACCAAAGAACACTGTCCCTGATCTAAACTAAATTACTACCGCAGAACAAAAGCAGGCTTATAGTTCTTGGTGAGTCCTTTTGGGTATCCACTGCACAGTACATCTGTGAACTACTCACAACTGGCTGTCAACTGACAACTAACAACTGACTTCTGTAACTGACAACTTACTTCAGCAGGCTCTTTTATGGACTAGTCTAACTGTCACAGTTGTTTTAATTCTAATTTTCATTTCAAAATTTAGAAATCAATCAACAGCTGTTTACTAATACATAGCAACTGTAAACATTGTATGTATGCACTTGGACCGTCAAAGTTAGCTACTTAAAATAGTTATAAAAATTACAGCAAATCCTTAGGATTCACAAAAACATATATGGAATAATCAGTTTTTGTAGTGTTAAGTCAGGCCTCTGCACCATGGTGGGGGAGGCAAGTTGGATTATCACTGTAACCTTCCTCATCCGCTATACTTTCCTAAGTTAGGTCTGCATTATAAACCTGTTTCTTGTCTTTGCCCATATTCAGGTAGCCTATCAGAATCTCATAAGACATAAATTTCTGTTAGTAATTTAATTCATCATGTTCCTACTTTTTTGCATTATGGTGTATCTCATGCTGTATTTATGTATTGGAGATATTGTTTCTTTCCTATCCACATATTTCAATAACAATTTACAGCATAATATATGGTACTACTAGCAACCCATTGAAGCTGTTTCTACATTATTAAAGTGAAAGTCTGACTTTGCCTACACTGCATATAGAAATTAAAAATGGTATTCCTCATACCTGATAATAACCTCTCCCATGATATAACAGGAATATATGTGAGGATCTTACTTTGAATGGAATATGTGGATTACATACCTCTCAACAGTCCAGATTTTCACCTCATATTTTTTGTCCGTTCCTCATAAAATTTGTTTTTCTTGCAAATCACCGAGGATTGAAGGCACTAAGTAATGTCATTCATTTGAGTTTCAGACTTCATATCCTCCAGAAAAAATGCATGCTAACACATGTATTATTCTAGCAACCTTCTAAGTTTATAAAAGCAATGTTTAATATCTGTCCCTGCTTTTGGGCTTTTGTCCCAATATTATATTAGACTTTGTCCAGATTTCCTGCACTAAGAAGCTGAGAGCTTTGTTGGATTAGTGCACACTAATGCTCACAGGCTCAACTGTAAACTAGATCTTAAGGCCTTTTCCCCTTGATATGGCATATTTAGATATGATAGCAGTGAAATGGGAGCAGAGAGACAGTGCTAGCCACTGTTCTCACACTTTGTTTTCCCTTCTGAAACAACAAATCCCAGCTAACACCAACAGAAATACATTTCTTTAATCAGCCAAACTAAGCATAGCTAAAATATATGTTCGGATGTGAATTCATTAGTCATTGGAGACGTCATCACTCTGTATGATGTACCACTAAATCTTCTGCTTCTCCTATAGCTTCCACTAGCCTATGACCTCATGATATTTTCCAATATTATTTTATGTACAAACCTGTCTATACTCTGTTATGATATATATATTGTACATTATTTTTTAATGTTATTTATATGCTTTCTCTGACATTTTTGAACTTAATACTATGTATGCTTAGTCTACATACAGTCTGCTCATTTGCATATTTTCCCATGTTATTTACTTTTGTTTTTGGTTTTTCTATTGGAGGTTTTCTCCTCAGGTCTGCTGAAAAAGGGCTATTGCTCAGTCAGATAAACCTGGTCAACAAATGTCAAATAAATAAATAAAATAAATAAAATCCTACAGAGATTCACCCGTCCATGCATCTGTCCAGCTCTGTGGCCTTGCACATCACATCCTAGTCATCAAACCTTAGTATCTCATAGGAAAATTATCCTTGATCGTCACTTACATGAGTTCTCTGGAACATCATGTCAACTGGTGCAATGTCAGATAGCCTCAGTGATCATGTTCCTGTTTTTGCTGTTTTGTCTCAAAGCGAAATTAAAAGTGAACATTCTTATGGTATGTCCAGAAACACAAAGCGGCTCCTAGCTCTCTTGTTTTATCATCTTTGAAGCAAATAATCTGGTTTGCTGTTATTACTTTGTGTTAACACTAACATATACTACTTTAACATAACATTCCTGTCCACTCTTAATTGTACAGCACACCTGAGAAGAAATTACTTTAACATAACATTCCTGTCCACTCTAAATAGTACAGCACACCTGAGAAGAAAAATAACAAAGACAAATGCATTGCTTTGAATAATTTGTGAAATAAAATCTATTGATGTAGCAAATTAATGTATAGGTACAGTATCATGGTAGGAAAACAGCCATTTACGTAACACAAAAACATATATGGAATAATCAGTTTTTGTAGTGTTAAGTCAGGCCTCTGCACCATGGTGGGGGAGGCAAGTTGGATTATCACTGTAACCTTCTTCATCCGCTATACTTTCATAAGTTAGGTCTGCATTATAAACCTGTTTCTTGTCTTTGCCCGTATTCAGGTAGCCTATCAGAATCTCATAAGACATAAATTTCTGTTAATAATTTAATTCATCATGTTCCTAGCACAGAATGATTACCCTTAGGGAGGATATGGTCAAGGAAATTATGTTTATTGGTGAATTATTCAGAGAAAGGGGATACCCTGATAACTTAGTTAAATATATCACTGGATATGTGATTAGAGAATGGGGAACAAATATGTACCCCTTTTGGGTAACGCTACCTATTTCCAGGATATTACAGAAAAGCATACAGATAATACAGGATATCAAAGGGCTTACATATTAGAGTTCAGTCCATATGTAGGTGAAATCAAGAACATTATACAACAAAATTGGAACATATTAACCAGTGATTGTGTATGGTAGAATAGGAGATACACCTTCTTTTGTGTATAAAACAGGGATGAATATCAAAAAGATGACAGAATCTAAGACTTCTAGTACGAGAGATATATCTAATGAGAACTTGGAAGGAACTACAAAATGTGGGCATTGTAACCAATGCCACACTATTATGGAAAATGTAGAAAATAGTAGAAGCTGAACACTGCTATCACTCGTATACAATTGGAACTGATCCCAGCACTTGTAAAAGCAAATAGGAATATGCAACAACTAGTGAAAACGAACTCCAATCACTAAGTTAAAATAGAAAGTCTCCTTTTAGAATTCACAAAAGTATTCCAGGACTGTTGAAATAGATAACATTTATTCTTGTACAGAAACGTTGAGCGCTTTCACTCGTTAAACACGAGCTTCCTCAGAACAATTAAAATATTCTTCATTCACTGCTTAAATACATGAATTGGCGCCAAAAATCATGACTAATTAAAGCAACAGTGTTTTATAACGAACTTGTCATAGAAGAATAGTATACAGTCCCTTAAAATCTTTACCATATTTGTTAAAAGTAACTTCTCTGTGTATTTTTTAAAAAAAATCACATACAAATGTTTTTTTTAAAAATATTACTTAGTGTGATGATACAAAAAGTTTTTACTTCCGCTCTTAATGTTAAATTAAAATGTTGTAAAAAATCACACTGTACCTGCAATATTTAATCCTAGTAGGAAATGTAAAGTCCTAATAGGACTTTTTCATATATGTCTCCTAATTTAGACAACCTACATATTGTATTATTTTATATCTAATATGAACTAACCACAGTCCTAATATACACATATTTATAGGAATTAGATCATGTAAACTGAAGTGTCATATGTAGTAATAGTTCTACTGTATATTGCTTATTGCCACTGTAATAAAAATTGTAAAGACAAATAAACATTAATCTCTAACCATCAGAAGTGGTTTGACTGTGATATAGTCGTTTATTCCAGGCCAGGTCATAGCATCTGTAAAGACTTGCCACCAATATTCTTTAAAAGCTAACCAATTCTTTGTGTTACCCCCTCTAGGGTTAGGTCTTATTTTCTCTAAGATGGCAAATCTAAAAGTATGTTCTATACCTACAGCATTGATGTGTTTAAATAAAGCATTTCTTCCATCTTTGGTTTTTATACTGTATAAATGAGAATAAATTCTTTTCCTAAATTGTCTTTCCGTCCTACCAATATAATAAGCTGGACATATATTGCACTTGGCAATATATATAATCATACTGGTAAGACAGTTACCTTGAACTGGTCTAATTATGGTTTTGTTGTAATTCTCTAAAACAACAGTATTGTCTTCACATATGTGCCTACATTGACCACAAGCCCCACATTTACTGGTATGCTTCATACTGTTAAATTCTCTTGTAGAGCTGTTTTCAAGTAGGTATTTCAAGTTCTTACCCATCTTATAAACAAAATGTGGTTTGGGCCCCAAAATTGTGTGTGTTTCTTCATCCATTGAAAATATTTGCCAATTCTTAGTTAAAATACCTTTTACTTGGCTAGAAAATGGTCCATATTGCACTGTACATGCTTGTTTAAATGATACTTCTTCTCTATTATCTTTTACTTCCTTGTTTAAAGTTCCAACTCCTTCCAAACAATTACTGCCTAAAAGGGGTGGGTATTTGAGTCCCCACTCTTTGCTTATATAATTCCCAGTGTCTAGCATCATATGTTCGTCGTAACCTCTCTCTCTAAATAGATTCATTATGAACGCCAATTCTACTTCAGTTTCCTTTCTATCAGATGTCATTCTCAATGCTCTTATGACTTGCCCCTTATAAATATTGTATTTTAACTTGTGGGGATGGTTACTGCTGTAATCTAAATAGGAATTAGAAAAAGTAGTTTTCCTATTTATTTTTGATTTAAACTGACCATCTTCTAAATATACAAAGGTGTCTAAGTAAGCTACCCCCAATATACTGCTCTCATTGGTGAATTTCAAATATTCACTGGACAAATTTAAATAGTTTGTGAAATCTTCAAACGTCTGAATGTCACCTTTCCACAAAATATATGTGTCGTCTAAGAATCGCGAATAATACTGCACATTAGCAAAAAATGGACTGTCAAAAATGACATTCTCCTCCCAGTCCAGTAAGACCAAGTTTGCATATATGGGGGCACATGCTGCCCCCATAGCTACTCCCTTGGTCTGCCTGAACATTTCACCTTCATAATATATAAAGTTGTTTTCTAATACAATACTTGTGAGTTCCACTAACAAGGATATTCTATCCCAAGACATTCCTGAATGTTTCCTCAAACTATTAGTCAGGGCCTGTAACCCTTCTTCTAAGGGGATGCATGAAAAAAGATCCACTACATCTACTGATGTAAATAGTAGGTTTCGTTTGTCAACATTGACAGGGTAATTTTTCAAGAACTCCCATGAGTCTTTTGTCAGATGTTTAATCTGAGAATATATTGGTTTTAGTAATTTGTCAATTACTTCTCCAATCCGAAAGGTTTTGGACTTACTTCCTGATATTATAGGACGAAAAGGGGGGTTTTTTGTATCTTTGTGGGTTTTCGGAATGCCTACTATAGTAGCCAAAACTGGATCTGCTACTGACATGTAATTATACATTTCTTCATTAATTCGATTCTCTAATAAATAGTCTTCCAAAAACATATCAATTCTTCTGTAGGCTTGGTTTACTTCATTCAAAGATATAGCCTCATAATTTCCAGAATTGTAAAGGATGTCATGTATGATGCTGCTGTAACACGTTGCATCATATATTACCATCCCCCCACCCTTGTCCGGTTTCATAACTCTAATAGTTCTATCACTTCTTAGTTCTCTCAACAAGGCATTCTCCTCATATGTTAAATTTTTATGTGTATTAATTCTATTAACTTTCCTATGTAGGGTGTATAAGTCCCTTGCTGACTTTTTTTCATAGTTTGTTACATATGTGTGACTAATAGGTATGAAGCTACTTTTAGTCTTAAATAAATTAGACTGTTTAAATAAGTCATTTTTCTGTTTAAACTGCATAGCTAAATTTAACTTCCTAGTGAATAGTTTCAATTCACTTATGCTATCTACAACATTAAAGGAAGTCGTAGGTATGAACTTTAAACCTTTAGACAGAAGGGAAAAATGAACTGTTCCCAGCTTGATGTTACTATAATTGAAGATCTTGAAATTATTAAATGTATATACCGCTCCATCCTGTTGAATGTCCTGTGTGGTAACTACACTGGTAGTATTAGAATCAGAAGTTAGTGGGGTATGTCGTGTGTTTTCCACAGATTTAGTTAATATTTTTTCTTCCACCTCCCCCCTTGATTCCATTTTGCTGAATGTGCTTTCCTTTGTGCCTGAAAAAAATCCCCATCCTTCCTATAGTGACCTCTGTGTGGAATATTGTCCTGTGTAGTATTAGCATTCCTGTAAAAACTATTTCCTTCATTGAACTGTTCATAATCAGTTCTTCTCCTATAGTGTGTTTCTCCTTTAATATTCCATTTGTAAGCTTCATGCGATTCATATTGTGCTTTATCTCTACTCAATTTTTTGTTTTTCTTATCAAAAGCCTTTTGTGCTCTGTCATGTGCAATGTCAAATTGTTTGGAGTACAAATTATTCCATTCAGAAAACGAAGAATCATGTATAATGGTTTGGTTCAAATGTTCTATATCATTAATACATTTGCACAATTTCTCATCATTTAATTTTATAAGTGCCTTCATATATTGTGAACCAAATGAGTCAAACAATATGTTAAATTCTGTAACAGTTCTGTGTGTAAGTTCTACACCCATAGCAACCTTAAAAAATCTTAAGCCCATGGGCACTATCTTCAAGCTTAAACACTGATTTAAATAAGCATTGTCCAACTTAATCGCATTAATAGTATTCAACATTTTTCCAAACGAAAATATCATTTCCTTCAATGTCCCATTTTTGTTTTGGCCTTTGTAGTGAGTAGGCACATCATTAGCAAAGTCAAAATTACAGTCATTATCTACAAAATCTTTAAGCTTATGGGTATTACTTATCGGTTTATTAACTGAGTCGCTGACTCCTTGTTTTGGAGGTATAGGTCTTGTACCTATTTCACTGCTATTTTTTGCGGCAATTTGACCATAAGTTTTAGTTTTAGTTAACTGGTTTGTTTTTGGGCGTGTGCCTGTCCGCTTGGCCTCCTCCGTTAAACGCCCAAAAGAAAAGTCAAATGTAAAATCATCCAGTTCAGTTACATTAATGTCACACTTGCCTGCAGTTTCCGATAAATCGATCATTTCCCTTCCCTGCGTGCGACAAATCTGACCGTTCGGTAGACCTGGAGACGATGAAGATAAAATGTCCATACTGTTAAGGTGCACTTTAGAGTTGGTCCCCATGCGAACACCATTTACTTCAGAAAGGTTGTTGTGATCCTCTGGATTCCCAGCCGGTTCACGATACAACAACGCCTCTCTAGACAAAAACAGTTCCATCAGCTTTGATATCTCACCTCGCAACGCTGATACCTCAGCCCGGATATCCGCTATTTCGCTGCTGCTTGTAACTGGTGAGTTGCTGCCAGGGCTACGAGCGTTATCTATGGTCGACATCTGAACACAGCGTTAGGTACTCACGAAAAATGTAGAAAATAGTAGAAGCTGAACACTGCTATCACTCGTATACAATTGGAACTGATCCCAGCACTTGTAAAAGCAAATAGGAATATGCAACAACTAGTGAAAACGAACTCCAATCACTAAGTTAAAATAGAAAGTCTCCTTTTAGAATTCACAAAAGTATTCCAGGACTGTTGAAATAGATAACATTTATTCTTATACAGAAACGTTGAGCGCTTTCACTCGTTAAACACGAGCTTCCTCAGAACAATTAAAATATTCTTCATTCACTGCTTAAATACATGAATTGGCGCCAAAAATCATAACTAATTAAAGCAACAGTGTTTTATAACAAACTTGTCATAGAAGAATAGTATACAGTCCCTTAAAATCTTTACCATATTTGTTAAAAGTAGCTTCTCTGTGTAATTTTTAAAAAAAGAAAATCACATACAAATGTTTTTTTAAAAATATATTACTTAATGTGATGATACAAAAAGTTTTTACTTCCGCTCTCAATGTTATATTAAAATGTTGTAAAAAATCACATTGTACCTGCAATATTTAATCCTAGTAGGAAATGTAAAGTCCTAATAGGACTTTTTCATATATGTCTCTTAGACGACACATATATTTTGTGGAAAGGTGACATTCAGACGTTTGAAGATTTCACAAACTATTTAAATTTGTCCAGTGAATATTTGAAATTCACCAATGAGAGCAGTATATTGGGGGTAGCTTACTTAGACACCTTTGTATATTTAGAAGATGGTCAGTTTAAATCAAAAATAAATAGGAAAACTACTTTTTCTAATTCCTATTTAGATTACAGCAGTAACCATCCCCACAAGTTAAAATACAATATTTATAAGGGGCAAGTCATAAGAGCATTGAGAATGACATCTGATAGAAAGGAAACTGAAGTAGAATTGGCGTTCATAATGAATCTATTTAGAGAGAGAGGTTACGTATTAACATATGATGCTAGACACTGGGAATTATATAAGCAAAGAGTGGGGACTCAAATACCCACCCCTTTTAGGCAGTAATTGTTTGGAAGGAGTTGGAACTTTAAACAAGGAAGTAAAAGATAATAGAGAAGAAGTATCATTTAAACAAGCATGTACAGTGCAATATGGACCATTTTCTAGCCAAGTAAAAGGTATTTTAACTAAGAATTGGCAAATATTTTCAATGGATGAAGAAACACACACAATTTTGGGGCCCAAACCACATTTTGTTTATAAGATGGGTAAGAACTTGAAATACCTACTTGAAAACAGCTCTACAAGAGAATTTAACAGTATGAAGCATACCAGTAAATGTGGGGCTTGTGGTCAATGTAGGCACATATGTGAAGACAATACTGTTGTTTTAGAGAATTACAACAAAACCATAATTAGACCAGTTCAAGGTAACTGTCTTACCAGTATGATTATATATATTGCCAAGTGCAATATATGTCCAGCTTATTATATTGGTAGGACGGAAAGACAATTTAGGAAAAGAATTTATTCTCATTTATACAGTATAAAAACCAAAGATGGAAGAAATGCTTTATTTAAACACATCAATGCTGTAGGTATAGAACATACTTTTAGATTTGCCATCTTAGAGAAAATAAGACCTAACCCTAGAGGGGGTAACACAAAGAATTGGTTAGCTTTTAAAGAATATTGGTGGCAAGTCTTTACAGATGCTATGACCTGGCCTGGAATAAACGACTATATCACAGTCAAACCACTTCTGATGGTTAGAGATTAATGTTTATTTGTCTTTACAATTTTTATTACAGTGGCAATAAGCAATATACAGTAGAACTTTTACTACATATGACACTTCAGTTTATATGATCTAATTCCTATAAATATGTGTATATTAGGACTGTGGTTAGTTCATATTAGATATAAAATAATACAATATGTAGGTTGTCTAAATTAGGAGACATATATGAAAAAGTCCTATTAGGACTTTACATTTCCTACTAGGATTAAATATTGCAGGTACAATGTGATTTTTTACAACATTTTAATATAACATTGAGAGCGGAAGTAAAAACTTTTTGTATCATCACATTAAGTAATATTTTTAAAAAAACATTTGTATGTGATTTTCTTTTTTTAAAAATTACACAGAGAAGCTACTTTTAACAAATATGGTAAAGATTTTAAGGGACTGTATACTATTCTTCTATGACAAGTTTGTTATAAAACACTGTTGCTTTAATTAGTTATGATTTTTGGCGCCAATTCATGTATTTAAGCAGTGAATGAAGAATATTTTAATTGTTCTGAGGAAGCTCGTGTTTAACGAGTGAAAGCACTCAACATTTCTGTATAAGAATAAATGTTATCTATTTCAACAGTCCTGGAATACTTTTGTGAATTCTAAAAGGAGACTTTCTATTTTAACTTAGTGATTGGAGTTCGTTTTCACTAGTTGTTGCATATTCCTATTTGCTTTTACAAGTGCTGGGATCAGTTCCAATTGTATACGAGTGATAGCAGTGTTCAGCTTCTACTATTTTCTACATTTTTCGTGAGTACCTAACGCTGTGTTCAGATGTCGAACACTATTATGGAAGGTAAACAGATACATTTGGAGAATGATATTAGAAGTATAATTAATTTAGAAAAGGGAACTGTCAGACACAGCATGTCATATATTTAGGGAACTGTACATCATGTCCCAGTTATTATGTGGGGAAAACGGATAGAAGACTGAGAAACCGGATTTATGACCACCTTTATTGTATCAAAAGGAAAGACAGGAACAATGCATTACATAGACATCTTGAAGATAGCATTGGATGTGAATCCTTCAAGTTTGCTATATTGGAAGTTGTCAGGAACGACCCTAGAGGGGGTAACATCAAAGCTATGCTGGGGGAGAAGGAAATCAAATGGCAGATAAGGTTAAATGCAGCAAGCCCCCCTGGAATTAATGAATATATACCTATAAAACCCCTCATTAGAGTATAATATATTCAATTAGTATTCACTATAGAATTCACATACAAACATTTACATATGAAATGATGGGTAAATGTAGCAAAATTGTTTATAAGTATATATACAGTTAGAATTTTGGGAGTATTGGGAATATTGGAGCCTAATATTCCACAATAGGGTGTACATTATCAACAGGATAGAAATTGTAGAAGGAATGTATTTTATCAGAACAGAAAGTTTCTTTATTACTCATGTGTCATGTGACATAGATATTATGTATGTACACTGTTTTAAAATGTATTTTTTTAAACATTAATTTTAATTGATTAATTGTTTAATTGTTTTGTTAAGGGCGGGAATGTAACATGTATATAAGGAATTGAGACTAAAGATGAGTGTTCTGATGAAATCTACGATCAGTAGAAGAAAGCGCTCAACCTGTATTTTAGAGTGGTACATTAAACCTGTTTTATCCAATTGAAACATGACACCCTGCTTCTTGGAATCATTTTTGTGCTACAGTTTTGGCTATTGTTGGGATTCCTTGAATTTACTATTTTGGATTGTGTTGTTGTGCCATGGATTCAATTGATGAACTTCCATCTATGTTTTCGCCAGTACGGAGGGACGAAGTGCATAAAATCCACTCCGAACTTGCTATCTTGAAAGGAGAGATCACCTGGCTAATAGGACTTATGACACCGCCCACTACTTTACATTTGAATGCAGTTAATGGATGTCTATCATCAAGCTCGAAAACCGGAAGTGGTAGCAATGAGGAGATACCTAACGGCCAGTGTTGTTCCGAGCCACTAGACATAGTAGAAAATGGACCCTCTTATAGGAATGAAGCCAAGAAATCAAGGGATAAATATCTCACCAACTCTACGAGCACTGGCGACATTTCAGAGGACGTTTACTTATTATCTGGGGCTAAACCGAAACGCCAACAACCCACGAGGACATATTCTGCCAATGTGGGTTTGGCTGGTGTCAACTATCATCCAAACAGCGATAACGCTCGTTCAGGACTTCCAGACAATGGTAACACTATTAACTATAATTTAGACAATTTTTTACAACTGACATATGATTTTCATAAAATCTGTGTTAACAAAGACAAGCATTCTGAAGAAGACAATGGCAAACAAGGAACTTTAAAAGAATTAATTTTCAGTTAAGGTAAAAAATTAAATATTATAAAAGCACTGCAAATGGATAATTTATATCTGAAGAAATGTATAGATAGTAGTATAATACCCATGGGGTTGCATTTTTTCTAGCAGCCCATGGGTATAGAACTCAGTGAATTTAATATGCAGGCCTGTAACAAAATGTTTGACAGTTTTGGTATTCAATTCATGAAATTCATTATATCATGTAATGACAGCAAATTAAGTATTTTATTGAAAGAAGTGGAAGAATTGAATGTATCTATTACAAATGATTTGATATACTTCCAGTGGGCGAACTTACACAAAAAGCAATTTGTATATGCTGAATCTAGCTGCAAAAAAATATTTGACCGGAAGTGTAAGAAGTATTTAAGAGATTTGAGGCAATATCAGAATAATACAGCCTATAAATGGAGTAATATCAATAGGAATAAACCCACTTCTGGAACGAATTCCAGGGTTTATAATCAAGATCAATATAGACCGGAACAAGAGGGAGAAATACATTACAATGATGATTTTTTAGGACAGAGACAAAATTGGTCCAGAGAATACAAACAGGGGAATCAAGAGTAGAGACAGGTAGACAGAGGGAGACGATATCCCCAGCGAAACAGATAACATATGTATCATGTAAACCAGTTTGTGAACAGGAAGATATTTTGATTGATGGTGTTATTCACAGCTTGGGGGACTTTAAAATATATAATTACACACAACATCCAGTTAATATTGAACATTTCAAGTTGTTCTCAAAAGGGATGAAATATACACCCAGGAGAAGATTCAATTTGGTTGATACCTTAGTAGAATTTAAATTATACATGAGAAAATTAAACCTGGGTGTATTTTTTTCACAATCAAATAAATGGGGGATTAGGTATTAACAGTTTAAGGAAAAGAAGTAATTTCACCCCCCCCCCGATGCACAATACTTTAGTCACATTTGACAAGGTAGTAACTAAGAGATTATATGAATTGTATAATAAGACACAAAAATTCAAGTTTAATAGTAATTGGAGCAGAGATGAAGATAGGGCCCTTCGACAACTATGTGAAACCCACAGTATCTGTATAATGACCCCGGATAAGGGAGGGGGAATAGTTTGGTATGATGTGGATGAATATACCCAGAAAATATTTGACATACTAAATTAATCTGGTAAATATGAGACATCCTCATTAAATCAAATTAATATAGCACATAGAAGGATTGATCTATAGCTAGAGGAATTCTTGATAGATGAACGTATAGATATAGATCTATACAGATTTTTGAAAGTTGACAACCCTGTGCTAGCCACGATCGTAGGCATACCCAAGATACATAAATGCATACACAATCCCCCCTTTCAACCTATCATATCTGGAAGCAGGAGTAAAACATTTCCATTTGGAAAAGTTATTGATCAATGGTTGAAGCATAGCATATTTATACTAAAGTCCCTCATTTTAATTAAAGATTCGTGGAACTTTCTGGGAAGATTTAAAGCAGAGTTATGGGACAGTAATTTGATATTTTTAACCACTGATATAATTGATTTATTCTCTTGCGTCCCTAAGACAGATGGTATTATGAGATTCACCAATAGTATTAACAAACATTCACAACTTGAATGGGACAGAATAGAACTCATCACTGAATTTATCAATATAGTATTGGACAACAACTACATATACTTCGAAGGGGAATATTATAAACAATCCCTAGGCGTAGCTATGGGGGCAGCGTGTGCCCCCATTTATGCCAATTTAGTATTATTAGACTGGGAGGAAGAGTTTATCTTAGATACCCCTTGGAAAGAATATATAGTATGTTATGTTAGATTTTTGGATGATATGTTCCTGTTGTGGAAAGTGATTGATGACTCTATAATTCAATTTGTAGATTATATCAATCACAGTAGCCCTTATTTAAAATTTACTTATAATTATAGTAGGATGGGTATCAACTATTTGGATACATTTATATTCAATGATGGACACAGCTTTCAGTCCAGAATATACAGGAAGGAGACCTTTTGTAACTCGTACCTGGAATATTCCAGTAATCATCCCTACACTCAGAAAAAAAGCATTTTAAAAGGGCAATGTATTAGGGCATCCAGAATGACTACCCTTAGGGAGGATATGGTCAAGGAAATTATGTTTATTGGTGAATTATTCAGAGAAAGGGGATACCCTGATAACTTAATTAAATATATCACTGGATATGTGATTAGAGAATGGGGAACAAATATGTACCCCTTTTGGGTAACGCTACCTATTTCCAGGATATTACAGAAAAGCATACAGATAATACAGGATATCAAAGGGCTTACATATTAGAGTTCAGTCCATATGTAGGTGAAATCAAGAACATTATACAACAAAATTGGAACATATTAACCAGTGATTGTGTATGGTAGAATAGGAGATACACCTTCTTTTGTGTATAAAACAGGGATGAATATCAAAAAGATGACAGAATCTAAGACTTCTAGTACGAGAGATATATCTAATGAGAACTTGGAAGGAACTACAAAATGTGGGCATTGTAACCAATGCCACACTATTATGGAAGGTAAACAGATACATTTGGAGAATGATATTAGAAGTATAATTAATTTAGAAAAGGGAACTGTCAGACACAGCATGTCATATATTTAGGGAAGTGTACATCATGTCCCAGTTATTATGTGGGGAAAACGGATAGAAGACTGAGAAACCGGATTTATGACCACCTTTACTGTATCAAAAGGAAAGACAGGAACAATGCATTATATAGACATCTTGAAGATAGCATTGGATGTGAATCCTTCAAGTTTGCTATATTGGAAGTTGTCAGGAACGACCCTAGAGGGGGTAACATTAAAGCTATGCTAGGGGAGAAGGAAATCAAATGGCAGATAAGGTTAAATGCAGCAAGCCCCCCTGGAATTAATGAACATATACCTATAAAACCCCTCATTAGAGTATAGTATATTTAATTAGTATTCACTATAGAATTCACATACAAACATTTATATATGAAATGATGGGTAAATGTAGCAAAATTGTTTATAAGTATATATACAGTTAGAATTTTGGGAGTATTGGGAATATTGGAGCCTAATATTCCACAATAGGGTGTACATTATCAACAGGATAGAAATTGTAGAAGGAATGTATTTTATCAGAACAGAAAGTTTCTTTATTACTCATGTGTCATGTGACATAGATATTATGTATGTACGCTGTTTTAAAATGTATTTTTTTAAACATCAATTTTAATTGATTAATTGTTTAATTGTTTTGTTAAGGGCAGGAATGTAACATGTATATAAGGAATTGAGACTAAAGATGAGTGTTCTGATGAAATCTACGATCAGTAGAAGAAAGCGCTCAACCTGTATTTTAGAGTGGTATATTATACCTGTTTTTATCCAATTGAAACGTGACACCCTGCTTCTTGGAATCATTTTTGTGCTACAGTTTTGACCATGGTGGGGGAGGCAAGTTGGATTATCACTGTAACCTTCCTCATCCGCTATACTTTCATAAGTTAGGTCTGCATTATAAACCTGTCTCTTGTCTTTGCCCGTATTCAGGTAGCCTAGCAGAATCTCATAAGACATAAATTTCTGTTAATAATTTAATTCATCATGTTCCTAGCACTCATTTTAACAACTTTGTTTAAAGCTAAATCCATGCCTTATTATAGTAAGATAAAGTATTCAGGCATAACACACTCCACACAGGCATAGTCTAAAATAATTTTGGAAATGCATGACTAGATTACATTACCAAAGTAAAGCTCCCTAGTCCAAACCCTGCCTAATTCAAATTACTATGACGTCACCCCCAAATTCAATATTTGTTTTTCTTATAAGTTGCTCATTGTACAATCTTTTCTGCCACACCAGCAGAAAACATGGTTGGGACTTTGTGAGACGTCCTCCACTTGTTTTCATAGCTATTTTCTAATTCCTCATATGAAACTTGCTCACTAGTTCAAAATTAGCTCAATTTCCTGCAAATGGGAATACTTTATAAAACTTTTATTATCCATTGTATAATCTTTTTCCTTGTTCATAAACTAAACTGAACAGTCAGCAGTTCCTTCCTCCCCAAAATTTGAAAGTGACACTTAGATGTTCCTCTTCATAAGGTACAAAATTTGACTGACCTAACAAAATTCTTTACTATTGCCGTCCTTTCCCCTCTGGTAGAAATCCTACAGACATATATTCATGTGAATTTGTTGCACCATTTCCTATTCAGCAATGGTCAACATGGTTTCATGCTCAATCACAGAACAGAATTTAGTTTTGTAACTTTAGTGAATGTCTGAGAGGGAAAATTAATACAAGTGAAATAGCTGTCTCAGTCTTCTTATAATTGTCAGAGGTTTTTGACACTGAATTACCACATATTACTGTCATATCATGGATGACTTGCATCTCTGGAGAGACACTGTCAACTGCTTTGTCGTTACCATGAGAAAGAACCCAAATAGTTTACTGCAATTAGCTTGTAGCCATAGGCAATGATCCCTAGAGTTGTTCCTTAAAGACTGTGACTTTCTCCAATCCATTTGCTGCCTTTATGTGCTATTCTGTTATGACCCTGTAAGAGTCATGCAGCATGCTGATGATTCCACACTAATTTTCTCATCCAAGACAGGCCCCCTCTGCTGCAGTATATCTGTAAAATGGCTTTCCTGTGCTACAAAAAATCACTAAGGGAATGAGGCTTAGATTCACAGGCATATACTAGGGCATCAGTTCACAGACATTTACAAGCTTAGCCATTAACCAATGGTCAGAACTGAACCATGTACCTTGTATCTTTGAGGCAAAGACCTTAATCAGTGGTCAAAATCGAACCCTGTACTTTGTGTCTGTGAGGCAAAGACCTTATTCATTCTGTTAACCCCTCCCCCCTCTTGCAAATTAAGGCTTGTTCTTAATTTGCAAAAAAATAAAGTTTTATTTGCATTTAATTCTACAAATCCCCTTGGCTTCTGCAAGTCTCAGAGTAATTCAACAGATGAATGCTTCATTGAAGTGGTGAATACATGAAACTACTTGGTATTATTGCAAAACACAGACTAAAATGATCAGAACAGCAAAAATTTAATGCTAGGGATAAGTCACAAACTTGGCTTATTATGAGGATATGCATATTTCTCACGTGATCCATCATGGATTACATCTGCTTGCAAGCCTCCTGTATATGTCTGTTGTTCTTATGAACCTTCAATCGAGATCAGTCTTCAAAACCTGAGTGGGCATATGACAAGATAACCACTTTACAATCAGCTAGTCGAGAAAAATTCCCTATAAGGACTTCACTTCCTCATATTAGTCATTATTAACTGCAGCACAGTTCGACTACCTATAGTTTACTTGAAAAATGTGGCAAATCCAACGTAAGATTGCATTCAAATACCTCCTCAATAATCACTTCACTTATTGGTGGCAGTGTAGCTCCAGCATTGACATCAGTAGATCAAACTTTAGTTGACTTTGCCCATAGTTTCTTATAACTTGCTTTTGAAATGGAGCTCAAAGAATTCAAAACATTTTTTATTACAACCAGGAATAATATTTTTTTTATTCATACCTTTGTAAATTGCACTCTTTAAAATCTTACAATGAACAAATTGCTTTGCTTATGTCTGTTTTAATGTTTCCAGTTGTATCTATACCACAATACTGACTTATTTCTGTTTTTAGTATTATTAGAATGCTTTTTTTATTTTAGAAAGCTTTTTATTGAAATTGGCTTTGTGGCTTTGTCTGTCTGTGATTCTGTCATGCTTGTGAGATAGCGGAAGAAACACCAAGCTTCTCGTCAGCAAGGAACACACCCTAAAGACATGACAAAACCACACAGGAACAGAGCAGGATGCACTGTACTATGAATGGCCTTAAAAATCATAGCACTTGAGAGGCATGTCCTACAGTAATGTATTATTTGCATGGATTTGGACATTGAGTCCCTTCAAAAGTTCTTTGGCAATAAACTTTTGCCAAAATCACTGTTTTTCCACAGCTACTCAAAAACGCAGAGAAACAATATTTTACTTAAAGACTAAAATGTAAAAAATAAAAATATAAAACAAATTTTAGTAAAGAATGCTTTTTATTCAGTTTCTCTAAAAAGTATAAAATAAGGAAGGCAAGCTGATTTCAGAAAAGCATTTGAGGTTAGTTTTGCTAATTCCTCCTACTTCTTCTGGTTCCTCATTACCATAATCATCAAGAACAACTTCATAGGTTCATAGGCTAGTACTAGGCTAACTGCCCTTGCGAGCCATTTTAAGCCTAGCCAGTTATCCCCTGTGAGATTCAAACCCTGTACTTTGAGGCCACTTTGAATGCTTTTCTGAAATCAGCTTGTCTGTGTTTCTTTTGCAAAGTTTTCACTCTTCTTCCTTATTTTTTACTTTTTAGAGTGACTGAATAAAAAGCATTCTTTATTAAAAAAAATCTTTTTATAGTTTTATTTTTTATTAGACTGTGTGTGTGTGTGTGTGTGTGTGTGTGTGTGTGTGTGTGTGTGTGTGTGTCTGTGTGTGTGTGTGTGTGTGTGTGTGTGTGTGTGTGTGTGTGTGTGTGTGTGTGTGTGTGAGTGTGTGCCCACATGCTCGTGTGTGTCTGTCTTAATATTTAATCTTTTTCTTCCTGTGCTCATCAACTGCAGCCCTTCTGCAATTAACTATGCCTGCCAATCTTTCCCCAGTGAGTCAATTGTCACTTGCAGAAGGCTATCTTCCAGTTGGCCATCTTCAGATTTTTTGGTATTTAAGGCCCTGAGTCCTCCCAGTAGTGACTATATGCATGCTTTCTCATGTGAGGGTATGGAATGCCTTCCCCTGAGGGTATGCACATTCCCATATATGCCTCACAATGCTGCCACATATGTGGTTTGAAATGAGGCCAAACACATGTCCTGACCATTGTTATGTAAAAGACATTCTTCTTGTAACTGGTGTCAGCATTGCAAGTCAGAGTACCTCCTACATTCCCCAGGAAGGGAGACTGACATTTCCCCCTCAATCCCATGCTCCTCTACCTGACTCGCTAATTTAAATTCAGGCCTACTGGGTGTTGGTGAAGGCTTTATTCCTGTATACCATGGAGTCAGGCCTTACAGTGATATATAGTCACTGCCTGCATCATATTAACCTTATACTCAGATCAGATTTTTTTCTGTCCTTCTAAATTACTTAACTGTATATTTATGATTGTGTTTGTGGAGCTTTTTACCCCAACATTCAACTGAAACAGGTTATGTCATTTGGAGCTTTCTGGTTAACAAGTGTAAAATTAATACAGTAAGGTAATTAATGTTGTAAAGCAGGCTGAAAGAGAATTTATGTAACTAAAATAAATTGATAGAAACATTTTAGGACTGGGAAAATAGAATAAGCAGAATATTTAGTTCCTATAAATGGGGAGAGGGTGATGTGGGGAAGAGGAGTGAAAAGTAGAATATCTTCTTGTGTGGGAATGTTAAGAAGTGTGGATGAACATAAGGGAAGATGTCTAGGAAAACATCAGAAATTAACTCTGGGAACTAAAAGGAGATTTGATACAGGGCTCTGATGAATTCCGCCCGGAGATAATTCAGTAGTTAGATGAGGTTGCTAGTGAACCATCATCTCAGTGATATCGTTTATTCCAGGAAACTGAGAGATGTGTGATAAATGGATAATGGTACTACTGATGCCTTTCTTTAAAGGAAGGTCCAGCTGGTAATTAGGATGTATCAGTATTAGACTCCTTAAAGTTATGCAAAGGATTCTGAAATGAGGGACACCATTTATCTGCAGGTAGCTTTACTTAAAGATGAATTTTAACATGACTTTATAAAACATTCTATTGTAAATCAGTTCTAGTCTATGAATTAGTGACAAGAGATGTGCACTGTGGGAATCCTGACAATGTAACGTAGTGGCACTTCAGCAAGACTTTTAGTAGTGGTCTGCACAAGAGGTTAGCAATGGTGAAGTCAGAGGCATAGGAGATAGGCCAAAGAGGGTAAAACAAAAAGAATCCAAGGATAATTTAATAAAGAAGGAGGTGTCTGGTAAAGTATGAGGAAGGAATTTCTTTAGGGTGTGATAACTGGGGTTGTATTTAAGAATTTCATAGCAGATATCACAGAAGGTTGCTGAGATGTATTCACTTATTTGCTGGTGACCTAGAGCAGGACTTCCATAAAAAAGTGACTTTACAGACTCTGAAAACAAAAACAGGTGGGTAGATTATAACTTGGATTTAATGCCAAGAGATGTAAAGGTATGCTTACAGGTCAGGTAGAACAGCTAACTGGACTTGTTAGATCATAGCTTTTTTTCCTCCTAAATTAAATGCATATTTATATGCACATACATTTAAAGGAAATGACAAAACAGTCTTTGATCAGCAACACAGTCATTAATTTCTGTCTGTTCCTCAAAACTACAAGTCTGCATAAAAAATGTTGTGTAAGAAGTATTTTTTTTCCATTTCTTTCATTTAGAGAGACTAATCTTTCATTGTCAAAGCTTTGTATCTATTAAAATTGCTTGACAACATTTAAATGTCCAAAGACATATAGTATTCTGAGTTATTCATGACTATGCCGGGGTAATCCTATGGCTAGGCTTGTAAAGGCCCCAGAACCATTAGCCTAGTAGTACACACATATGAACCTATTAGAGGGGAAAAGCAGAGTGTATATTCTCTTGACCCCCCATAAGAAACCTCCCCAAGTGAATGCATCCTTAAAACCTGTGCCCAATTTACTAATTCATTCTCCTGTGAAGGCAAGAGTTAGGTTAGCCAATTCACCTTTGGCTTAAGATAAAGCCCTATCATTTCATTCATTCGTCCACAATGACAGTTGTGTCAGGGAGCAGCCAGTATTAAAGTCATGTGGGTGCTCCCCCCCACCATTCTAGATGGATTCCTAAGGGCAGGACTTTGCTCACCCCCAGACAACCTCCTAGCTTGTGGCATGTGTTTTTTATGCCTTCCATAGCTGTGTCCTCACATTCCCCTGCTTCACTATGAGGGCAGCCACTGCAGTGGGGCTACCCATCTCCTTCCCCCAGCACAGGTGAACCTATGCCAGTTGTTAACTCCCACCCTCCCCACAATGACCGTTCCAGAGCCTTAGCCATTAAATGGACTCTTGTCAACTTACATGGGGTCTAAAATGCAAATGTCTGCAAGGGCTGTATGAGGGCTAGCACACTCAGTTGTGGGCCCACAATCTCCAAAAGAAAAGGAAAGCCATAATTTTACCAGTATGAGGGCTGCTTAAGGCCTGAGGGCCATGAGGTTGAGAACTCTGCCCATATAGTCAAGAGTTGAACCACGGCTGAGTAACCACAAAACTGGTTTGAATGAGGTCATTAACTTAAAATGTGTTTTGAATTTGAGGCAATTAAGTGGTTTGGTTGCTAAAGTATCATGTGATGTAAAACGTATATATTTAAAATGGTGTGTGTGTATTTAAGTTAGTTTCTGATGAAGTTCATATAATTACGTGAATGAGAATGCTCAGTCAGTTTTGTGGTCACTTGGTGGTCCCTTGAATTTTAATTTGAGTTGTACTATACAAAACTTCCCTGCCATTCTTCACAAGACTGCTAACCTGTACAATGTGAAATACTCATTTAAGATTCACAAACAAGTACCTGCTTAATGCACCTTAATTTACTTGTGATGGGTCCATCAATTTATTTCCTAGTTATGTTACTGGAATGCCCTTCATGTGAACACACGAGCTGTCAAATCCCCTATCAACTTTAAATCTGCTTAAAAAAATCAGCTTACCTTAAAAACAGCCTGTCTTGAGTGTGATGTCATATAACTGCCCAGTGATCTGTCCCTTTAACCATCTGTTGATCTCTATCGTCATGACCTTTGTGTGATGTCACTTTAACTGTCTGTCAATGTCTGTATCATTTTTGTCAAATGCCCACTGACACTTTATTATACAAAAATTTAGCACTTTCGCCCTTGGTACTGTATGACTTCTTCAGAACACA
The DNA here is from genome assembly GCF_019279795.1 of Protopterus annectens. Classification (NCBI taxonomy): domain Eukaryota; kingdom Metazoa; phylum Chordata; order Ceratodontiformes; family Protopteridae; genus Protopterus; species Protopterus annectens. The sequence goes on from NC_056739.1 coordinate 549,152,261, forward strand.
TTGTTACAAGCCAACAAACTATTTATACCCCATCTATTCAATTACAATTAACAATCATCAAAATCAATTAATTACCATGGTGACAGATGAATTGATAAACTCTAGGGAAAGAATCAGAACCATGAATGCTACTTCTTCTTTCGGCTTTTCCCGGTTAGAGGTTGCCACAGCGGATCATCTGTCCGCTCATGATTGGCAGTGGAGTTTTATGGTGCCGAGTTGCCAGCCCAGTGCACAACCTTCCACAGAAGGCACACACACACACACACACACACACACACACACACACACACACACACACACACACACACACACACACACACACAGTCAATTTAGAGTGTCCAACCCACCTACTGCATGTCTTTGGGATGTGGGAGGAAACCGGAGCACCTGGAGGAAAGCCACATGAACAGGGAGGACATGCAGACTCCGCACAGAAGGTACCCCAGTTGAGAATTGAACCGAAGAACCTCTTGCTGTGAGGCAGCAATGCTAACCGCTGCACCACCGTGGCCACCCAGAACCATGAATGCTACTATAGAATTAAAATAAATAAGTGCATTTTTAATTATGTAGCAACACTTAAAAATAATAATAATAATAATTTATTAAAATAGGAAACATACAATAAATACTGCTAAAATTATGTGCATTTTAGCAGTATTTATTGTATGTTTTTTAGTTTAGAGGAGTTTATTAATTCATCTGTCACCATGGTAATTAATTGATTTAATGATTGTTAATTGCACTTGAGTGAAGGGAGTATAAATAGTTTGTTTGCTTGTAACAATGTGTTCTGAAGAAGTCTTATAGAACCAATGACGAAAACGTTAAACTTTTGTATAATAAAGTGTCTTGTTTTGTAGCTCAGTACATTATAAAACATGAAAGCTAAAACTGTTTTCTTTTTTAAAGTTCCTTCAATGGCTGAAAATAACTTAGAGCAACAACCAATGAAACATTCATCAGTGTGAGGTTGACATTTAAAATAAATGCGGCATCTGCCTGTTTTTGATTTGAGAACACTGCTTCAGCAATACAACTCTCAGATGAAATGTTGTCAACACAGTGACCGACTCACTGGAAATAAGGTCTAGTGAAGACTTTTTGTGTTTAGGAAGATACCGCTCAACCTCCTAGCACAAGAAAACTGGACAAAACCTAAAATAATGGGGGGCAAAGGCCCCCAAAAAGGACAGATTTTAAATGTCGCTCTTATAAACTTAGAAAGTTAACTTTCTAACATGCATTTTCTGAAGGATATGAAGTCTGAAACTCAAATACATGTCATTGTTTAGTGATTTCAGTCATCAGTGGTTTTCCAGAACACCACAAATTTAACTAGGAAAAGACCAAAAATATGAGTCAAAAATCTGGACATTCTGCAAAAATCTGAACAGTTGAGATGTATAGTTAGAAAGCATGTATAACCTGGGAGAAGAGAAAAGAAGATAGCATGTTCTTTATTTTTAAGGAAAAATCAACCTTAAATACAGGAGGATGCTTTATTTAAAACAGGTAATAACAATGGTGATACAGTTCCAGACAATGGAAGATACAAAGAGCATTTTCCTGCAAAGGCTGAGAGAAAGACACTCAAATGCCTAAGCAAATGTCTGTAGTGTAGAGATGAAGCAGCTGTAAAAGGTGGTGAATAAAAGTGAGAATTAGCAACCCTGTATGATGACTGAATACAGAACCATAATAAGTTTAACACTGTGAAGCTTGATTCCAGTGGCATTGTTATATATGCACAAAATGATATGAACGTGATGAAAATATTGATGGTCATGTCATCACTTCACTTTAGATTTTGTAATGTTTTGGATAATCATTTTAGTAAAATGCATTTACAGCACCAGCTGACGATCTTGGCACTATGCATCTTCCCAGTGAACAATATATGCTAATTTAGAAGTCATTATATTAATTTATGAAACAGTCACTTTTATTGATCTTTAGGTTTGCATTACAATAAATGGAGGAATAAAAAACAGGCTAGCTGCTGTAAATTTTATCCATTTCATGTAGACAGAAAAGTGTATATTAGACAGCTCCAACCCCCTGTTTGTGTATTATTGTTTGTATAGAGTTTCTTGAGAACACAGAAGTCCCCTGCTCCAAAAGGACGCAGGGTAAGTCTTAGGAAAATGGGGACAAGTTTGTTTGTTGCATGGCACTGGTGTTGTCCTGCATGCTAATGACAGCCATAAGTTTGCCATAGTATGAGGATCATACTAAAAGTAATTGAGATATTATTAGGAAATCAGTGTGACAACTCGTATAAAAAAGCACATGATTGACCAGGCTTGGAGCAGGCCAGGAGATGAGATTAATGTCCATAGTTCTACTCTTTAGGTGAATATGGATAAAAAGATCAATGTTTATCTGTAGATCAAATCATATATTCAAACTAAATAAGAGAAATAATCTTCTATCCAGAAAAACTTAATCACTAGTTTAGTTTTAAATATTTTTTGTATCGTCATTTTGCCCTCTGTCCTCCCCCACCTAAAGCTTCTTCCCCGATAAGCCATTTCATTCCCTTACAGTCGCAGCATGGGAGGATACCAGGGAAACAGGCAAGAGCTTGGAAGCTTGGCAGCAGGGGAATGAAGAGATTTTTGTTTGCTACTATAGCCCTGCCCTATTGTCTGTCAGGTGTGATGTTAAGCCCAGGTTTCCAAACTCACCCTTGGTGCAGACGTTAAACACCTTGCATGCATATTTTAGCTGGGCTTGTATTTTTGTTGGCACTGAAAATGCTTCTGGGATTTTGCATAAGGGCTGCTTCTCATGCAAAACAAAGCCAACACACACACTCCCACGATAGGGCAAACCAGTATCAGCTGTTAACTGCCCCCATCTGAATCCTCACATGCTCGGACCACTAATGGAACCCCAGACACCTAGGGCACAGTCAGGGCTCCATGGTGTTGGGCCACATTGCTGGCATAATTTTTTATACAAGTTGGCATCACAAACACAATCAGTTCAAATACTTAGAAGTATCACATCCCAGAATCTCACTAAAATTATCAAGTAAACAGAAGCAAAGAATGTGTGTTTAGTGAATATTGATTATCTTGTATTTTAAAAAAAATAGTTATTCCAACATTGATTGTATTTATTGTCAGAGATGTGGAGGCATAAGGTATCAGTTCTCATACTATACTTAAAAAGAATATCTGTGTTTTACTGTTGTGCAAGTTTTAACCCTGACCTTGCTTGTAGGTAAGAACTTATTTTCTTTGTTGTGAGTGTGTGAGTAGGAGTTATGGCATACTCCTTTCTGGGTAATTGGCATTGTAACATTTTGATTCACAAGGAGAATCAGCATTCATGGACTATGTGCCATGCAGCTCTAACTGATGATTTTGCAGAGTGGTGAGAGATGGGAAGAGGGAGAAGAACAAAAAAGTCTATCCTTGCTTTAAAAATATGCCTTGACTCTGGTAGCATTGTATGCAGCGTTTTGTGACCTTTTATGACTTTGACTGTGAGCTGTTGCTTTGTTTTCTTGCCCAGATCTTTCATACCTTTGGCTACCTTCTTCTGAAATACAACCTTTCCTGCCACGTATCACTCAATCGTGGCGGCCTTAGAGAAATGCTTACTTGCATTCCCTTGGCCAGGAATCTTGCTTCTTTGTGTTCTGTTCTCCTTCAGCTTAATGCCAAGAAGAGCCAAGTTCTGCAAATGGAATGCTGTGTCAGTTTCATTGATGCATCTTAAAGATGGAAGCAGTTTAACAACTTATATATTTTTCCTCAGAAACTACATTTTGTAGTGAGTTCTAAGTGTTTGCTCCTCACATCAGCTTTCCCAATCAAAAAGCATAAAAGCAAGCTTTTACTGTGACTTATACATTTCATTATTAATGGTGTAGGACAGCATCAGAGTTCACATGTTTCTGATAAGAATAGTTATAAAAAGCAGATCAAGGTGATTTAATGTAGATCGTGTGAACAAATGTGCAGAGATTATCAAATCATTGATCAGTAAATTAAAGTTGGGTATTAAGCTTACAAAAACTTAATGATGGTTTTGCATTTATAGCTGTGCTTCTTCTGTTACAGGGATAACTTTTTTTCTTGTAGTAGCATTATATTCATAGTATGAAGAAAAAGGATGGGCTGTTCTGTATAACAAGTGAATCAGTCTAAACTGAATGGTTACAGGTGATTAATCAATAACCTTTTACCTGTGTGGGCATTCAACCACAGCCTTGCACCTCATTGCATACCCAGATTATGGATTATTCCCAAGTAATTGCACACCCTGTTATAAGGATTATTTCTTAAACACAGTACAGTATTAGAATATCAGAAATGGTGGTTTACCCTAGTTTTATAAAGAACTCAATCCTTTCTGCAAACTTTTTGTAGTTACGTAATTATTGACTCACTCATTTGTAAGCACTGGAAAATCCAAATGTTCTGTATAAAGTCAGCAAGTGAGTCATAGTACCTTATATTAATATAACAGAAATAAACGATGACACATCAGGGCAGTGCCACAGTTATTACCACTGACTGTAATCAGCATGTCATCCTAATTAGATGTGAAGGAGAAAGCGGGGGCCCATTTACATTAAATTTCCTTGCCGTAGCTATGTGTATAACTAATACCTGGCCTTAGAGGGCTTTTAACAGTTGTACTTCCTGTCTGCAGTGGATGGTAGTGGTAAAGAGTATGTGAAATATCAGGGTACAGAGAAGAAAGTCAGTTTTTGATATGAACAACCACACCAGTGATGGGAAAGAAATATAATCTGTGTCATAACTGCCATTCCACATCTGCAGTATTCTTGTGATCTGGCAATTCTGGCTACTTTAAACAGATTAGACATGTTTTTCTACAAAGTATGCTGGCTTCATATACCACCAAGTATAGATTATAGCTTGGTCTTTTACTGTATGTGCATTTATATATAAAGAGGGCACATGTAGTTTTGACAAACCCCATTGGTAGTGAGGTGCTGTTCCCTGTGTTGATGTGCTGTCACAGATGAGTGCAGTTCATGGACTTGTTGACCTCCATGACTGTGACACCAAGGTGCTCGTATATCTATGCAGCTGGTTTATGGGGGGTATGGGGTGGGTGTAACCTTTGTGATGACATGCTTTGTTTTATTCCTGTTTGTTTTGTACACATGCATAAAGTGTATATATTTATTATCTAGAGAGACAGAAATTCATACACATACTTAGAAATGATTCTTGTTAATGAATCAACAGTATAAATGCTGACACCATAATAATTAAAACCATCTGAAAACACACACATCACAGAACAATTCTAATTACTTGCTTCGACCCAAAAATACGTTTAATGCAACTAAATGAACCATTCTACATATAATGATTTAAAGAAAATGATGCTTAAATTTTGCATTAAGTCCTTATGTACCTCCCTAAGGGGAGACTACACATACCATACCTTGCAGACTATAATAAACAGACTCAGTTGTTGTATCATGGTAGGTAAACAGCAAAATCTTCATGCACAGACATTTTCTTATTTACAAATATGATAAAGGTTGAATACAAATAATGTGAAATTTGAATACAATAGATTAAACAAACAACACGTGACAATTGCTGTCTCAAGTATCAGCTGATATGCTTCTGTGTGTATACATATGTGTACAAACGTGTAATGTTAGCAGTTAAGCAGATAAACGTGCTCTAAATACATTTAAATGTTCAGACTAGTGTAACTGAAGGATTCCTGAAACCTCACCACCTACATGCTGCCTGCACCCTGCATTTACTTTTCTTCTGGGAGACCCGTGTGAACATTTTCTGGGTAGCTACACAGAGAGTAATATCCGGAAACAGTATTGACTCTACCCTACTTATCCATTCAGCCCTAAGTGGAAGCGAGTCGAGAGATTATGGTGTTCTAGTCAAAGTGTCATCCTATTGGTCTATTTGTGTGACAACAGTTTTCAGATGGTTTTCAGGGTGTACGATCTGAAGAGCATAAATGCATTGGAGTTACTGAGCTTAAGTGACTTCTGAGAGGATTCTACCCTGAATGTCACATTTCTTCATTCGTAAGCTTTAATGCTTTTGTAGTGAAATGATTACTTATAAGATAAATGCTTATTTACCTCAGTGAAAACACATTTTCCTACTTTTTGTCATCATTGTTGTAGAAAAAGCATTGTTTATATCACAAGTAAAAACTGCAATAAAAAAAATCCACTCTAGAGTTTTCACTTTGTGATACCGTAAACCTCCTGTAATGGAAACCCTTGGGATACATGCAAATGACTGCTTAGCCTGAATGTATCCATTAAGATTAAAAAGCCACGGGCCTTTAGAAGCCATGTAGCTGAAACAACTGATGTCCTTAAGGGGTCATTTGCATATATCCCATGGGTCTCCATTACAAGACGTTTAAAGTATCACACAGTGAAAACTCTAGCTTGGCTGGATTTTTCTTGCATCTTTTTACATAAGAGAATGTTATGCTATATTTTGATCATTATACGACTGTAACAGTTCTCCACAAACTTGTTCTTCTACTTGAGTTGCGTTAGAAATATAAAGATTATACCCATCATAGTACACTACTTGTAAACTCCCTTTTTTATAATTTGTGAACTAGGTAATATGTGCCTCTTTACAGACAGTCTTAAAGCACTAACCTGGTTATTGATTTGCTTATTTGCACTGTTTGGAAATGGAGACTTAGAGAATCAAACCCATGATATGAAGATGACATTTGTGAGAAGATGATAGCATTTGCCATTTGTTCTGTAGTGCTGTATTGCCACTGCTTGCATATGACAAACAGTGACTATTACTGCACTGTAGAGTGACAGCACTATACTAACACTGCCCTGGAGGTAGTATTAGGTAAGCACTGGGGCATTAGAAATAAGTTATCCTGAAAGTTCTTTGCATTTCCTCTGTAGACTAGTCATATAGTATACAACACCAAAAATTAGCAGTCCAAGACCACTCCCCCCAAATTACACATTATTGCAAAGTGTGTTTATTTTACAAGTATGACTCTAAGGGCCCTTCTTTACTCTCAATCAGGTTGCAGTAAATATAAAGCTAGAATTATGTGAAACACTATGAATATAAGGCTTGCTCAACAAAGCAGAACATATATTTGCTACCAATATGCATATACACATAACTGCTCAGGATGCTAGAGTGTGTTCCACCATGCACAGGGCTGTAGGTTCCTACAAGGATTGAACTGAACTTAAGTGATATAATTTTGTGTTTCACAGTGTGGAAGAACTTGAGGTTATGGAGAATGTGGATAGTGAGTCATACAGCCTAGATTCACTGAGGTGGTACTGCTGTACTGTTGGACCAGTAATGCAGAATCCCTACACACAATGAGACAAAGTAATGAGGAACAAGGTGTGCCTTGTTGGAGTACTGTGACCTACTCCATTATTTTGAGACAGTAGTCACACTGTAGTCATTGGAGTAGTCAAATAATGTATTTTCAAACTTCTTAACCTGCAGACACTGAAAATAGGTACAAAAGTCCTTGAAAAGTAACTACATTCAGCCAAAAATATGAACATCTAATTAGTATAAAACTAGAATACCAAATAGAACATAACTCTTTCTTCTTCCAGTGGGAATGTGGGATACTACTCAGAAACCCATGTAAAAAACAGAGAGACAAAGAATATCAGCACATTTTCAAAGAGACGGTGTAAAATGTGTTGTCTTTAACTCATTACATTCGAGTGAGCCTCCAGGCGTTTCTGCAGTTACCTCCTACTGTGCCTCTAGGCATCAAATATTGTGTGTTCATATTGCATTAATAATTCCAAAACCATGTTACATACAAGGTTTCAGAATATTTTGTCTTGAAGCATACATGATGGAAAACATAGTTTGATATTTGACCTCTGTCAATGAGTATTTGTCAGAACTATAAGGTGATAACTTCATTTTTTAAAATCTCAAGCCACACCCACTAGGAGTTAAAAGAGCTGTACTGAAGGGAATGAGTTAATGAACTGTATTGCAAAATTCTTCCACACAAGTTAATTTAGTTTTGCTTCTGAAAAAGGAAGATGCAAGATGTGTGTCCTCTGTTGGTGCCACTGGTACGCTGGTCACATACCGTGGTTTTCTGAGTACTAAACAGCTCCAAAAAGCATGTGAGATGAGGGAAATTCATAAAAAGTGTGAGAGAATAAATCAGGCTAGAAAATAGTAGCATTTCACCAGAATAAGTACAGTCGAGAAGTCTGTATAGCATACTTGCCTTACAAATTCGAGGAAGCCAGGATATAGAACACAGATTACCAGAAATGGGTCTGTAGTGAAAGGAGCACAGCAATCGCCTCCCCATCACATGTAATATATTATATTCCTCATACTTCAGTACTTCACTCTGTCTGTATTCTGAATACTCCGCATGACTAGTAATTATTCTAATGACAAGAGTGAAGTATTCATTGTTTACTGTTGCCAGGATTCACACCATTATATAAATTTATGCCAGTGTGATAATATACTGCCCCCTAGAGGCAGTATATAATGGTACAAGATTTATTTTACATACAAAATTTCTGATCACAGTGGTCCTTTCAGATGTACCGGTGAAGCTCAGATGTCCGTCTCTATATGCAGTAGTCGCACATGTATAGATTCAGAAATTTTGGAAGGGTTATGTAAATGGTTTTCATGTTGCTGGATATACAGGATCCCCATCCATGTGAAGCAGACTTCCTTCCTAATCCAATTCAAGTGGAACTTTGACAATTGGATGGGAAACTGGAAATTCATCCCTGGTTTGGCACCTGTATCTTTGATGTAAACAGGTAACCTGTAAATGGTTCATCTCCCAGGCCCATGCTTACACTTATCAAGGGTATCAGAACTTGTCAGAGATTTCAGACGCATGGCTAGGCTTAAAAAGACCCTTGTGGTCATTAGCCTGGTAAACACCTATGAACCTATGAACCTACAGAAAGGAAATGATACAGTAACAGTTATGGTCACAGATGGTTCTCTATATAGACAAGGCTTGACTTGATAGAGCAAGAAAATTAATCCTCACAGATCCAGTAACTGGAGCTGACAATGGTGAATGAGATGCATTATCACAAGATGGCACACAGACTATAGAAAGGTGGAACAGGAAGTGTAATGTCAGGTAACAGAGCAGTCTGAAGAAAATCAGGTCACAAAACTGTTCCATCAGAAGTGCAGATACCTGACAGGAGAGATGAGGAAACAGCTTGTCCCTCCCAGGAGGTGGGGATAAAACCATACATTACGCTATAAGGAAAGTCTGAGGAATATGGCTTGTGGTATTCTTTGAGACCTAAAGCAGGGGATCCATAAAAATGAAACCAATGGAAGGGATTGTTAAGGGTGGTGGGTACATACAAAGGGGGTGAAATTATTTGGTCTGAAGTAGGAACTTCATTTGTCAGCAACCTTTGGGTATCGGATCCGATCTCGGATCCAAGCCGGCAACTTATTTCACAGGTAATAGATCCAAGCTCCTAGCTCCTCCCCTTACCCATAACCCCCTGCTAACCCTGACTGACCTTGGATCTAGTTTGCCGCACTTAGACTCAGCAGCTAGGTTACGAGCTCCTGCTCAGATAAGTGGTTTTGATTACTTATTACCTATAAATCTCCCTAAAGTGTGTGTGGTTAGGTTCCTTAGTGTTAAATATCCTATATTTAATTGTTTTTTGTGGTAAATTTTGTTCTCCTCCCCACCCTTCACTGGTTCATAGTGTGTGAGTGTGTACTTGTAAGTTGGGGCCTTATGTGTGAGTGTGTTTATTTTTAGTAGTCATGTCTGAGGCCCCAAAGTTGATTTTCTTGAAGTGCACCGAGTGTGGCCATAAACTCTCCCCGGCGGATGGCCACACTCGGTGTGTCCGGTGCCTTGGGGTTGAACACCTATCCTCTGGTTGTGCGATTTGCACTGCATTCAACCCCAGGGCACTGAAGGATCCGGAGGTCGAAGCTGATCCTAGCGGGACTTTTGCCCCCGGATTCGGCTTCGGCCTCCGGTACTTCTGTGGCCTCCTCCCAGGCTCTGGTGACGGCCACTCCTGCCTCTCTCCCCCCAGCCGGGACTCAAACTCCCGCTTCTGCGCCGGAGGAGGGGGAGGCCAGGAAGGAAAAGAAATGGGAGAAGCACCACAAGTGGAGGGACGAGGCCTCTGCGTCGGCCCCCCCCCCCAGCTAAGTGGGCTTCTCCCTCTAGGTCTTCCAGGTCTAGGTCTCCTCCTTCTCGGACCAGGTCTCCATGCTTCTCACCAGGTCCCGAGGAGGGGGAGACCCGATCTCCGTCGAGGTCATCGAGGCGGCACTCCCGGCCAGCCTCGGTGGCATCATCGAGATCAACACGCAGCCTGTCGGAAGCCGATTTGGACCGTGTGATGAGAAGGTTCATCCAGGCCCAAATGCAGATGGGAGTGCTCTTGCCTCCCCCCCCCCCTCCGGGGGGGAGCTCAACACCCTATTTTGCCCCGATAGCTCCTTCTCCAACCCGCTTCCTGGGTTTGGAGCATTCGGAGCCGGGCAGCATCGGAGCCGGGGTCGGGTCGGCGCTGACAGTATCGGGTACTTCGGCGCCGACTCTCTCCTCGAGCTTGCCGGATCCATCCTTGTCGGATCTGAGCTCTCGGAGCCGTGCTCTGAGCTTCGGATCTGGGGGGTTTAGTGTACCTTCGGCTCCATCCAGGTCGGAGCACACTGGCCTCTCGGATCCAATGGTCTCAGCGCCGGCTCCGATCCACCCTTCGGATCCGGGTGAGGGTTGGCTCTCGGATCCCACTGAGAGCAGCTCTCCCTCGGTATTCGAGGTGGTGGAGAGGGCACTGTTGAAGGCATCCAGGCCCCCGATCCCTGCTATGGCTCCATCCCGCACTCCCTCTCATTTGGGTCAGGCTTCCGTCACTCGGCCTCAGGGATAGCCTGCTTTGATGTCTCAGGTCATTCCACTGGAACAGGACGTTGCTGGTGAGTCTTCCTCGGACAGCCCCCCCCCGAGGATGTTCCTCACAAGCGGAAGTGTAAGAGGAGGCATGTGGAGTCCTTAACAGAAGATACGGATTTGGATGAGGGAGAAGGCTCCCCAAGATCACCCCCCGAGGATGTCTCCTTCAGAGACATCATGGAAATGCTTAGGATCGGGTGGGGGGGTGGTCTGCCCCCAAGGCTTCCTCTGATGAATCCATGTTCCTGGAGGCGTTCGAAGCAGGCCCGTCTACCTCTTGGGTGTCCCCTCCGGCCAACCCCCTGGTGGACCTGATTACCACCAGGGCGTGAAAGGAGCCATTCACTGTGGAGCCAGTTCCCAAGTGCCCCAATAAGATTCTGAGCCCCCCTTCGGAGAGGTCCCACTGGAGCAAGGGTCCCCCCGTAAATGCCATGTTGGTGGCGGCAGCCACCAAGAGGGAATTAGCTCAGGAGTGCCCCTCTGTGCATCCACCGAGCAAAGAGTCCCGCTCGATGGATCGCCTAGGGAAGCGGGTCTTTAGTTCAGCGACCTTCTCAGTAAGGTACCTGAACTACATGGCACACATCATTAGGATGCAGCAAGACCTTATCAAAGAGTACGCTGCTTCCCCCCCCGGAGTCCATGTCGGCGGAAGACAAGCAGGTGTATTCCACTCGCATGGCCGCTCTAAGATCAATATCCAATACCTCTATGCGGCTTTTATCCCATGCCACAGAGGGAGCCGCTAGAGCCAGCAGAGCAGGCCTAGTCATGAGATGTCAGGCCTGAGTCCGACACTGTGACTTCGCGGAACCCTTTAAGGCATCATTTGCGAATGCCCCTTTTGATGGTTCTGCCTTATTTGGCAAGACCATTCGCGAGACTTTAGTGCAGAGCGAAAAGGATGAGAAGACGTTGTCTGCCATCGGAGTCCACTTCTCTGCTCCCCAGAGGTCCTTCTCCAAGAACCAAAAGGGACAGTAGAAGATGTGGTTCCGGAAATTGCAACATTCCCAACCTGCTCCGGACAACCAGTCCTTCCGTGGCAGAGGAGGACAGGGAGGACGCCACCCTAGAGGCAGAGGGGGCCCGAACAATTTTGGGTCCAGAGAATCCTTCTCTGACCGGCCCACGCAGCAACCCTGAGGAGTGGCCTGACTGCTCCACTCTGGAGGCAGTTGGGGGGCATTTCTCGAGGCACCTGGCAGATTGGGAGTCCATCACTATGGATCACTGGGTGCTTTGTATCATATCCAGAGGTTACCATATTCCCCTGTATCGCGTTCCCAAAGTCAGAAACCTCCCCGATGTACCACCCGATCAGCGGGAGGTAGCAGCTGCAGAGATTCAGCAGCTCCTAGAAAAAAGAGCCATCCAAACCGTCCCCCCAGACCAGCTCGGATTAGGGTTTTACTCCAGGTTCTTTTTGGTGCCAAAAAAAACGGGGGACTTAAGGCCAATTCTCGACCTTTCTTCTCTGAACCTGTTAGTAACCAAACAAAAATTCTGGATGGTCACCCTTCAATCCATCTTCCCCCTCCTGCGGGAGAATGACTGGATGTGCTCAATAGACCTCAAGAATGCGTACTACCACATTCGGATGGACAGACGATCCAGGAGGTTTCTCCGCTTCCGGCTGGGAGCCAGTCACTACCAGTTCAGGGTCCTTCCCTTTGGTCTCACCACAGGCCTCAGGGTGTTTACCAAAGTATTAGCAGTGATAGCGGCCCACCTGAGACTCCAGGGAATACAGGTTTTTCCATACCTGGACGACTGGCTCCTGACCGCCCCGACAAGGCATCTACTCTGCTCAGCCAGGGACTACTTCCTTCGACTTGCCCCCCGGCTGGGCATCACTATCAACATGGACAAGTCCTCTCTTGCGCCGACCCAGGTGATAGAGTTCATAGGGGCCAAATTAGATACGAGGTACCTTCTTGCATTCCTGACTGTGGAACGACTACAAAGCCTGAGGCTTCATGTGCGGGCCATCCTCCAATTAGAAGCTCCACCGGCGGAGTTGGTCCTGAGGGCTCTAGGCTCCATGGTGGCGGCAATCACTCCTGCCATTGGCTCATCTGAACATGAGGGTCCTGCAATGCACCCTTCAAGTCCAGTGGTCCTTTCTACACTACCCCCTAAGCCATCCTATTCCACTCAGCAGGGCTTGCAGGAGGGCTCTCTTGTGGTGGCTCCACTCCCTGGACCTCCATACGGGACGTCCCTTCTCCACGCCTCTTCCCCTCGCCACGGTGATCACGGACACCTCTCACCTCGGATGGGGGGGCATTGCTCAGGCAGGATGGTCCAAGGCACGTCGAATGACACAGAGACCTCTTTGCATATCAATGTTCTGGAGATGAGGGCGGTGCTCTTGGTGTTGCAGGCACTTCACAACCTTCTTCCTGTAGGAACTATTGCGATACAGACGGACAACATGTCAGTTGTCTGGTACATCAACAAACAGGGGGGAACCAGGTCCTATCCTCTCTGTCGAGAGGCCATGAGAGTGTGGGAATGGGCGATCTCCACCAACCGCTTTCTTATTGCAACACACATTCCAGGATGGTCCAACATACTAGCGGACAGACTCAGCCACACCATCCTTTCACCTTACGAGTGGTCTCTCAATCCTCAGGTAGCAAAGTGGATTTTTGCCGTGTGGGGGCAACCCTGTTGCGATCTCTTCGCCTCTCCCTCAAATACGAAATGCAACAGCTACTTTGCTCTAATTCCCCCCTTCGGGGAATCCCCGAGAGACGCTCTGGTGCATGCTTGGCCTCCCGGTCTGCTTTATGCGTACCCTCCTCTACCCCTGATGCTGAAACTCATACAGAAAGCCAGTCAGTTGGGGAGCAGAATGATTCTCATTGCCCCATTCTGGCCTCGTCAAACGTGGTTTCCTTACCTGTGGTCTCACCTAGTGAATCCTCCTTGGATTCTGGATCAGCTACCAGATCTAATATCTCATCCACTAGGTCTTCCGATCCTGAATCTGGACAGCCTAAAGCTGACAGCTTGGCTGCTCCAGTTTCACTCCTAGTAAGGACTCCCGGTATCTCTTCCCCAGTTAAAGCCATACTTGTAGTGGCACACAAACCTTCCATTAGAAGGGTCTATCACAGTAAGTGGAAGCGTTTCTCCATCTGGGCGGAGCATCATAATTTAGATCCCTTCACAGCACCGTTGCCGACTGTGTTGGAGTTCCTTACAGGTCTTTTTCATCAGGGGGCTAGCTGCTCAATGGTCAAGGTTCAACTAGCAGCTATTTCTCATTATCATGTGGGACATGAATCAGGGCCTTTGATCACGGCAAAATTGTGCAAAACCTTTCTCAAGGGTACCTTCCTGCTCAGACCCCCTATCAAAGACATTGTACCCCCTTAGGATTTATCACTAGTCAAACAGGCCTTGACAGCTCCCCCTTTTGAACCTGCTGCTTCGGTTGATCTTAAGTACCTATCTTGGAAAATGGCGTTCCTTGTCGCTATTACTTCAGCGAAAAGAGTTTCCGAGCTTCAGGCCCTTTGTGTAAAACCCCCGTACTTGGCCTTCCACCAGGATAGAGTATACCTCAGGACCAATCCCTCATTTCTTCCCAAGGTGGCCTCAGAGGCTAATATCAATCAATCTATTAACCTGCCTGTCTTCTTTCCTAAGTATCAAAACAAAGGAGAATACAAACTGCATTCGTTAGATGTGCATAGACAACTGCACTTCTACATTCATAGGATGGCTGGTCATAGACAATCTGACCAGTTGTTCATCTCCTTTGCCAAATTTAACTTAGGTAAATCTGTTTCTAAAGTCACTCTGTCACGATGGATCTCACAGTGCATTCTCTTGGCCTATGAAAGTTCTGGGAGGCCCGCACCTCAGGCAGCACGTGCGCATTCTACTCGTTCTATATCTATCTCTGTTGCCTTTAGGTCTAGAGTATCGTTCGATGATATTTGCTCTGCAGCCACTTGGTCCTCATCCCATACTTTTATCAACCATTATAAGCTGGATGTTATCTCCAGAGGGAGAGCATCCTTTGGCTCTGCAGTGCTTCGGAACATCCTTCCATGAAGGCCGCCCAAGATCTAGGTAGCTGGGGACTCTGTCCCAAAGGTTGCTGACAAATGAAGTTCCTACTTCAGATTAAGAAGTTATGTACTCACCATAACGTTCCATCTGAGTAGGTATCTTCATTTGTCTGCAACCATCCCCCCCTCCTTCCCCCTGACCTTCGAATTTTAGGTCTGGATTACCCTTCCTTAGTCCCTATCAGGACGTATTTAGCCTGTTAGCTGCTTATATAAGGGCAAGCTTGATCTGAGGTCGGTCAGGGTTAGCAGGGAGTTATGGGTAAGGGGAGGAGCTAGGAGCTTGGATCTATTAGCTGTGAAATAAGTTGCCGGCTCAGATCTGAGATCGGATCCGATACCCAAAGGTTGCAGACAAATGAAGATACCTACTCAGATGGAACGTTATGGTGAGCACATAACTTCTTATTATGGAACTAAAGAATAATCATGTTAAAAGCATCAAGCACTGAGGGATGGGAGAGTTCTAAGGGAGTTGAATGGAGTATGGAAGAATTCTAAGCATCTGGAATAGTAAGAAATGAGGGGAGAAAACTGTCAAGCTAACAGTGTTAAGGGGGATGGTGCATACAGACATAGACAGACAACCACATTTGTATAATGAAAGGTGAGGCAAATGAAACAAGGTGGTACTGTGATATTGGGACTTGGTACTCACTTATGTAGAGGGAGGTCTCTAAAATGAATGCTTGTCTGTCTTCTGGGATCTAGAACTGTGGTTTGGAAGTACCTTTAACATATTAAAAGTTTCAAAGCATCGCTTATCCCATCCATTTTCATGGATGATACAGTCTGAGGAGGATAAAGTACATAATATGTGTATGTGTATATACACATACACTGATTTGGGTTGCTCTGCATTTGGTTGACCTAAATATTACAATGAAAGCTTCAGATGTTATACCCAAACTAGTAGCACAGTCTCTCGTAAACCACACATTAAGAGTGTATTGTAGTAGTAAGGGTTTCTGAGGTTCATCTTAAACTGGGGGAAGGATCTACCAAGTAAATTGGACACCCGTAGAGAGTAAAGCATCTCTATTCATGGGGTGGTGGGTGTAACAAGTTTGAACAGAGATTTCTGCCTGGCATGCTATTGTATGATTTTTTCAATTGAAGAATCATGTAGTAGACCAAACAGGAGAGGAACACTTGCAACATATTATTGAAAGTTATTTAGTAATGACAGTAGCCTACAATCCTAATTCTCTGCATCTAGTGTATTAGACAAATATGGGCCAGTATGACACCACTGAAAATGGTACAGAAATAAATAAATATTGGACTCCAGACTTAATAGGATGCAGTCATTTTCATTACAGAATGTGGTTCAAAATAAGGCGGGTCATCTTGTTAGAACCACATTTCCAACAAGGAAGTTCTTTGTAGATAACATCAGTGAAATGTAATATGATATTAACTCAGAGGTAGGCAGTTGAAATGCAAACAATTTTATAGCACAGAATAAAATTGCAGTTTTGATTGCAGCCTTTTAGTTGGTGTCCAGTGAATATGACATCACACATGGTATGAACTCTGTGTTTAAGTTAGATGGTTAGGGTCCAGCTTGCTGGATGTGTTAGAAACCAACTTATGTTCATCGGTTCATAGCTTAGTAAAAAACTAGCTGCCCTTGTGGGTGATTTTAAGCCTAGCCAATTTCCCTTGGTGAGAATCAAAATATGTACCTCTTGTGTGTCAGGTGACCATCTTAACTGTTAATGCCAAATATGTACATAAATAATTCTGTCCCCTGGTGAGGTGTGACCATGACTCTCAGAAATTTCACATTCAGGACTTGTTTGCAAAACAGATAGATGTTGTACAACAGAAAATACATTTTTTTTAAAGAAACACATTTCAAAATATGAGACTTACAATATAATATTTACAGAGTGAATGTGGCATGGCACCTGAGATCTATTAACAAAGAAAGTACTCAATTAGAAAACTAAATTTATTCCTAGGAAGGTAAGTAGAGCCCCCACATTGTACACTATCAAAATATAAAATCACTTTCATATGGTGAATAATGAGTTAGGAAGACTGATAATGTAAAAACTGTGTGTGAATTAAAAAAGGAAAAGAGCATAAAAAAATAATCATAAACATTTAAAAACTGAATAAAGCTAATGCTGCACAAAATTCTTACATGTGAAGTAGGAAGACACTTTGCAAATACCTGCATAAAATTAGAAGTAACACCAAATAGATTGAAAAAAATAAGAGCACAGTAGCACAACATGTT